>NC_142742.1:19542500-19700000 GCF_051943395.1 Hippocampus bargibanti | reverse complement strand
TCCAAGTCTCTCTGTCTCAATGGAGATCACTGCCAGTGAAGAAAGTCGTCAGTCCTGTTCCGACTGTATATTTTCAGTCTTTTGTGCTGACAATGACCACTCCACTGATGCTGTAGTAGATAGAACAGTGAGCACGAGCTGGAGCAACTTTGTCGCTTCAGGAATAGTTTCAATGAGATCCTTCTTGGCCAAAAAGCTGAGAAGCTGTCCAGGAGATTTACATTCACCCCTCACCGTTTGTGAGCTATACAGTCCGGTGTTGGTCTTTCTTTAATTATTATCTCCTGCTTTGATTGAAAGTCCAGTTTAGAAAATTCTTTCAATTTAGATATGTAATCCACCATTCTGAAAATAAGGCCAAGCAACACGAACAAATGACAGGATGGTTGCACTTAACTTGCAGTGACTGTACATTATATACACCATCTATACTGTGGAAATTTAGATCATATACGAAAAGCTTTTGAACACTTTAATAGCGATATGCAGAGGGACAGCAATGCGGTCTCACTGCAGAGCAAGCCAGCACAGTTAGCATAGTGATTGCGCAATCCGCGGTGAGGCTCAGCCGGCTGCTGCATCACCGCTCGTCTCTATTTAGTATTTGAACGATAAATGTGAAAATTCAGTGATTTTGAAAAAAAAATCAAAAAATTGTGAAGTTAAATGGAAAAGAACGTTAAAGTGCAAATCACTAAATAAATATTACTGTTTAATTTATTTAGTCATTTGATATTTCCATGATGACAGGTGAGGCACAGCCTCACCTGCCTCCCCTGACTGCACGTAACTGGAGCTCTCCTCACACAGTCATACTATGTCAAAAGAATGGTGAATGACACTTCAGAAATCATTGGCGCCTTTCAACCAGTTGGTTTTCACATGGTTCAAAGCTTCAAAGGGCTTCATTTGCTAAATGGCATCATCAAATGGTGAGGAAGAGTATGATCTTGGAGAAGCTCCTTTTTAATAATAATACATTTTATTTCTAAGCGCGTTTCAAAACTTTCAAGGACACTTTACGGTCACGGATTAAAAACGTGTTCATTTTCTGCGAATGAGCAGCGGCAGATATTTTAAATGTATTTCTCTGTGGCAGGGCGGGGGGGCGGGGGGATGAGCTGAGCCCCGAATTCGAACGAGGTGATCAAGTTGTTAGCATGTCCACCTCATAGTACAATTCCGGGCTCTGGCTTTCGTCTGTAGAGTGTGCGCGTTCCCCCATGTCTGTGTGGGTTTTCTCTCAGTGCTCTGGTGTGCTGTCACATTCCAAAAACAAGCACGGTAGGTTGATTGAACACACTAAATTATCTCTACAAGTGATTGTGAGTGCAAATTGAGTATTCCATTGATAACCAATTTGTAGATAAAATGTGTGAAGTGCAGGTCAAAAATCTCATCGGGTCTCATCCTGGCAACCCTACTGAATATTCAGTGGTTATACCTCTGATATAAATCCTGGACCTTGGAACATTTTCACTTAATGCAAGCCACAATTAGAAATCCTGGGCTGAGCTCAGTGGGCTCATATAAGTGCAAAGTGTTCCTGAGCGATACTCAGGCTGGTAAATAAGCCATAGAAGATAGTGCTTGTAGAATAGAGTAAAAGTGTTATGAAGTGGGAGAAGGAAAGCACATCTCACGTCCGGAGTGGTTTTAGAGTGCCGAATAAGTACGGAGGGGGAGGAGGAGAGCTGAAGCAAGTGGTTTCAACCTCATTCTCAGAATTAACCCAAAATGACGTAAACTCCTTCACACATCCTGACAACTGTATGCTTACAGTGGTCAGCCTGTCCAATAACATCCACAGTCATTTTAGCTGTCAGCTCCTTTCACTCAGCACACACACACACACACACACTCATATTTGACCCTTAAGATAAGTATTACTATGTGCTATTTTCAGTGGCAACAGGTAAGGTTTTTACCCAGGGGGAGGGGTGTGATAAAAATATACTCTATCTGCACTGGCCTTCGAAAAACATGGATGATTGGAACCAAGCTGGCCTGTGAGTAGGAATCAATAAGATATCAATCAACCAATAAGAAACTGTTTGAAATAGGCAAGAACAGTCAGATTTAGTTTCTTTGTTGTTGTTTTGACTTCAAGATGATGCCACAAGAGGCCTGTCTTTACAGCAGGTCCTGTATTCTGATTTTTCTACTTCTTCCTTTTCTTTCCTCTTACTTTCATCACGTTGCTGCTGTGAAATGTAAATGTCTTCACTGTAGTACTAATAAAGGCCAACCCAATCCAATCAGTTTCTTCTTCTCTTATGTACTATAAGAGAAGAAGTCGCTGCTGTGAAATGTAAATGTATTCATTGCGTGACTAATAAAGGCTAATTCAATCCAATCTTCCGGGCTGAGCATCAATAAAATTGCACACAAAAAATCAATCATAATTTAATGATACGTAAAACATATTTAATGGAGCAAGATAAAGTCATTGTGTTACTGTACAAAATGAGAGATTACAATCATGGGCAAAAAATGTGGTGTATAGTAGATAATAATAATAATAATAATAATAATAATAATAATAATAATAATAATTGTCATCATCATCATCTTCTTTTCCCCTCAGGGGTCGCCACAGCGAATCAATGTCCTCCATCTATCCTGGTTTTGTGCATCCTCTTCTCTCACACCAGCTTCCTTCACGTCCTCTTTGACCACATTCATAAACCTCCTCTTCGGTCTTCCTCTCGGTCTTCTGCCTGGCAGTTCAAGGCTCAGCATCCTTCTCCCGATATAGTCACTCTCTCCCCTCCAGACATGTCCAAACCATCTCAGTCTGGCCTCTCTGACTTTCTCTCCAAAGCCTCTAATATGAATTGTCCCTCTAATGTACTCATTCCTGATCCTATCCAAGCTGGTCACTCCCAAAGAAAACCTCAACATCTTCAGCTCTGCTACCTCCAGCTCTGCTTCCTGTCTTTTCTTCAGTGGCACTGTCTCCAGTCCAAACATCATGGCTGCTCTCACCACTGTTTTATACACTTTTCCTTTCATCCTAGCTGAAACCATTCTATCACACATCCCAACTGACATTTTTCTCCAGCCGCACCAGCCTGCCTGGACACGCTTCTTCACCTCTTTTCCACACTCTCCATTTCTCTGGACAGTTGACCTCAAGTACTTAAAATCCTACACCTTCTTTATCTCTTCTCCCTGTAGCATCACTGTTGCACTTGGATCCCTCCCATTCACACACACATATTCCGTCTTCATTTCTCTCCTTTTCAGGGCATATCTCCACATCTCTAGTTTCTCCGCCACCTGTTCCCTGTTCTCGCTACAGATCACAATGTCTTCTGCAAACATCATGGTCCAAGGAGATTCTTGTCTAACATCGTCTGTCAGCCTGTCCACCACCATAGCAAACAAGAAGGGGCTCAGAGCTGACCCCTGGTGGAGTCCCACCTCCACCTTGAATTCCTCAGTCACACCGACAACACACCTCACTACTGTCTTACAGCCATGATACATGTCTTGCACCGCTCTGACATACTTTTCCGTCACTCCGGACTTCCTCATGCAATGCCACAGCTCTTCTCTGGGCACCCTGTCATACGCTTTCTCCAGATCTACAAAGACACAATGCAATTCCTTCTGACCTTCTCTATACTTATCTATCAGCATTCTTAGAGCAAACACTTCATCTGTCGTACTCTTTTTTGGCACGAAGCCATCTGCTGCTCACAAATGTTCACTTCCGCTCTTAGTCTAGCTTCAACTACTCTTTCCCAGATTTTCATTGTAATAATAATAATAATAATAATAATAATAATAATAATAATAATAATAATAATAGATTTGATTTCTAAGCACCTTTCAAAACTCTCAAGGTCACTTTACAGTCACAGAATAAGTTTTTCTGTGGGTGAGCAGCGGCAGCCACACACGCCAGCATTCACTCAACCCGGAAGTAACTCAAATAGATAGAAAGCTAGCTATATAGCTATCTATTAGCTATCTGGTCAGCCAGCTGGCTAGCTATTAACTATCTATTAGCTAGCCAGCTAGATTTCTGCTTATTTTAGTCGCTAATATTTAGCTAATAGATAGCCAACTAGCTAGACCAGGGGTGGACAAACTTTTTGACTCGAGGGCCGCATTGGGTTCTAAGAATTTGACAGAGGGGCCGGGCCAGGAGCATTTGGAGGGAGTGTTTGGGCCGGAAATACTAAACCTAAAGCATTAAAGGACAACCGACGCCACCGGACAAGTTATGTCCATAATTTATAAAATCACTTCAAATGTCTTCGATTAAGCGTATTTTACGAAGATTCCACAGCATATAGCTATAGTTTACATTTTAAGACTTGCGCTGAATATTCATGAAGTCTTGTTTTCGAGTTGATCCCCATGTGACGTCACGTTTGGACCGCCCCTGACCGAGAAAGCGACACACAATGCATTTTGGGTACTTTGTTTGGTCTGAAAAACTTCGTGTTGATCCATGTTGATGGCGAAATTAGAAGGAAAACACGTAAATAACGCCATGGTGAATCGTTGTGTGTTGCATAAAGACAACTATTTGAAATTCGCTGACACAAATTCCCAGCTGACAAATCAGCCCATTTCCAACGGAGCTTGGGCGCAATCTTCTGCATTTTCTGGGTGCTACATTGCTGTCATTGACGGCTCGAATTGATATGGGAGGACTCCTTGAATCAATTGCAAACATTTATGCTTTCCTCTTCAGAACTATTTGAATCATATTCATAACTAGATGAGTAACAAGAAAACATCTTCTCCGAATCTGAAGCCATTGTTTTGATTCTCGAGCAAGGCAAGACGTCTTGGCGTGACGTCACGAACAAGGGGGTGGGACCTTCTGAAACTGGCCATTTCCGGATTCATTTTGAAGTCATTTTTATTCGTGTTTTTCATTTAACTAAAAATATCAGCCTGCCTGATTTGGGTATTTTAGATGCTATAAAACTTTTTTCTGATGTCAGTGGTGCCGGTTGTCCTTTAAATGTAGTGTGTACAAACCTCATAGCACAGTAAGAACACTACAACCCAATTTATTAACTGTCTTTCAAATGTGAAAAATATCCCCGATCAGTTAATAAATTTGTCTCAAGGAATATGGCGTTTACATACTATTTTGCAGATACTTGGAGGAGGAAATGGAAATAGATTAAAATAACATATGCACTGTGATTTATCAAGATTGCGTCTGTTTTTAATAAGTTTTCATTGAAGGGGCAAAGTTAAAGAAATCAACATTTATTGAAAAATGGAATCACTTTCAACATTCAAAACATATTATTACACAACGAAATATTGAAGCTCAATAATATCTACTTGTGTTAAATTCCGCCACATCATAGGTTTGTCCTGACTGATGGTTTGTCCGCTCAACAAACTCTCCACTGACGCCGTCGCCTTCTCGCGCAAACAATAGACGTGTACCGTCGCCGAGCACACAGACGTAGGCTACCTGCAGTAGAAATTTGCATACTTGGCACGGCAGCCAATCAGAAGCCTGCTTCCTTCTTCTGGACTTTCGCAAGCGTTATAAAGTCGTGCAATTGCATGTCATTTTCCAAAATAGATGCACAGAACCTCAGCCCAGAAGAAAGATTCAAAAGAAGCTAACAACATATGTGACGCTACAAAACGTAAATTTACATTAAACGGTGACTGTAAAGTGTTCGTGAGACTTATGAAAGGGGCTTATGGCTCGTAGGTGTCATGATCTGGTTGGCGACCAACGCGGGGCGCTGTCGGCCCCGCCTGCACCTGCACAGGTGCTGGTCGTCCCGATCAAATTGGCGACCAGCGGGTAGCGACGTCAGCCCTGCCGGCAGCCTCGCAGGTGCTGGTCGTTATAATCAATGACACTTAAAAAGACACCTGGCACGATCATCCGGGGCCGATTCATTGTTTGTTTGCTGCTTGGTTGCAGCATGCATTGTGTACGTGTTTGTTTAACCTTGGCGGACTTTTACACTTGGTTTTCTGTTGCTACTTTGTATTTTTTCCATTCAGATCATTTTGATGTTTTACATTTTGTTCCTGCTGACTTTATTTTAATACAATTTGTCAAACAACCTCCTGCTCCCTCCTGCCTGCTTTTTGGGATCCGAACCCGCCATCACCACCTCGCAAAAACGTGACAGTAGGAAGCAATGCAAACGTTGCATTGTGCACCACAATGACAATCGACTACTGCAGCAAAATCTATCGCCATGCACATTTACCGTAAATTAAGCAAGGTAGCGTTTGTAGTAGGTACATTCTTGATTTAAAAAAAAAAATTATACTTTGTGACAATGTTTTTTAATGTGATTAGTTGTCTCATTGTGCTTCAAGTTGTGAAAAATGGGGCTGGCAACTTTTCAGTTATCTGCCCTGTTGTCCGCTAACTATTTGTCATGAGTTTCAGACACTGTTTTTACTATAATTTGGGCAAGTTCGGCGGGCCGGATTAAAAAGCCTAACGGGCCATATATGGCCCGCGGGCCGTAGTTTGCCCATGTCTGAGCTAGACAGATAGCTAATAGATAGCTAGCTAGATAGCTGCTGATGTTCCGTATTATTTGACTGTTTTGTGTGGATTTTTACACACAGGTATAAATGACCCACAACATAATCAACGTCAGCTATAAATGATAGATAGCGCCAGACCTGTTGGATCGCAGTATGATTTCCAATCCTGTGTACTGTATTGTTTGCTGTAGAAGTCGCACCGGACGAATGAATGAGAAAACGTTTTCCTAATACCGTGTATAATAGAAATAGGTAAAAGTTTTCCCAATATAAGGCACACCCCTTTATAAAACGTTACAGTTGAAGCTTGGGTTAAATATTACTTCTACAAAAGGGAGAAATGGGGTCAGTGGCTGCTAATAGTAGTTGCGAGACCTGTTGTGGTTCAATATTAATTAACGTGTAAGGCGTACATGCGTATAAGACGCAGGGTCATCTTTTGAAGAAAATCAAGGTCATCTTTTGAAGAAAATCAAGGTTTTTGGTTGCGCCTAAAACACCAGAAAATACGGTATTTTGCTCTGACATGTTTTTCCTCCAAAACCAGTAATAATAAAGCAAAAATTATCAATTATATCTCATTTAATTAGATAAAACTTACACTATTGCTTTCTTGGAAACATGCTTGCTGACTGCTTCTGCTGATATACGTTTTGAGGGTTCCAAGTTTCTTGTATGGCCATCGATGAAAAGGTTTCTTCAGCCGTCATCTGTACTTCTTGAAGGTCTCGGACCTTCTTGTATGGCATTAGGATGTTCTCCCTGTGCTTGAGTGGAGTTTTTCTAATTTCGCTTCACTTTTCAAAAACAGATGAAAGGTTGAGAACTGCCGTTAGATGTGAAAGGGAATGGTTGTCTATAATGTATGTGCCCATTGATTGGATTCACCCCGTCGACGGCCCAAAAGTCATCTGGCTCCAAATCATACGAGTCTTTATTAATGATGATACATAAAGACTGAATGAAATTCACTGGAACAGTGAAAATAGAAACGTGGACATGAGCAAATCTTTGGGCTGGAGGAAGACTGCTGGTCTCTTCAAGTACATATTTGATTTTAAAAAGGAAAATAACATTGGAACCTTCACATCAGTTGAACTCAATCTTGTCTCACTCAGAGATTCTGAGCGGCATGCTCAGCTGCAGATATGGAATCAATTAATGACTTTTGATTACGTTTGAGCTTTAAATGCAAACATCTTTTACATGGTGAGAAATAAATCCTAGTTTCCTTTAGGAAGAATAATGCAACCATGCTTGCCTTGTTAATTGTTTTGGATAGAAATGAGACAGGTGTTTTGCAGAATAATGTTTTGGATGTAAGGACAAGTATACAGTAGTCTATTTTTATGAAAGTGCGTAAGAATAACAGTTTAAATGAAAACATTCTAAAGGAATGCTCAGTAGCAAAACGATAAATAATACTTTTTTGAAAGCTCATTTTTATAGTTGTGTGTGTGCGTGCGTGCGTGCGCGCGCGTGTCCACCACGCGTGCACGTCTGCGTGAGTGCGCTCTTATGTTTTCCTCTCATCGGAGAAGTGAACTGTTCCACTTTATTTTTTTGATTAAGCCTTCGACCAGCACCACAAAATCCTGTCAAGACAGTCATGTTGAATACATTTCTGATAGATATCTATCTCTTTAATAACGTACTATAATTTGGTCTTGATTTTTAACACGTACCAAAGTGAAAGCTGTCGTGGTGGGAGGCAGTGAAGTTAAAACAAAATGAAAACCAAACGTACTCGGAAGTACACGAAAGCTCATTAAAAAAAAAATCATTTGCCAAAAAAAAAGTGTTATCGTAATTTTTGCGAGAGACGGCAATTCCTTCTGAGCGAACGCAAAGGAACCCGATTGAACACCTTTAAAAAGCACAATGTTATTCGTCGTTTGCTTTTTCAAATTAAAGAAACCCCAACTCGAATTAATTGTATTAAAAGGTTATATATTTTAATTTCACGTTAATATTTTGAATAATAATATTTGGATTGTTCCAATGCTGTTGGTTGAAAAAAAAAAACCAGCGGAATTACAAATTGTGCTGACCCGGAAGTAGATATTCCGTTGTGACCTACTCGTTTGACTCATTGATTAATACGACACATTTCATTGCTATTTCTCGATTTTTTTTATTCTGTGAGAGAAAATGTTTCTAACCTCAGTGAACTGTAAGTATATGACGCATATATTTTTTGCAATCAAAAACGTGTGTATTACTTTCACATTTTACGAACTAGCGTTACCATGCTAGGATAGTTGAAAGGTAGTTCCTCCTCGTGTAAATGTTCACGTTATTTACACTTAAGTACGTATGTGATGTGTTCATGACCTCGTTTATTTTTACGCCTCGGTGTATTTTGACTTGTGTTAAATCCTAATCTATAATTGTCCTCGATAAAGAACCCAGCAGCATTTATAAACACCTCAGGTCACTTGAAATGGATGTGTGACTTAACTTAATATTGATTTGACTTCTTTTCATTTTGCAGTGGCAAAGTCGAAGTCAAAGTAAGTGTCAAATGATCGACATCATTATTCTTAGTTCCTGAATCAAGGCATTCACGTGAATGTTGTCTACCCTCTGCCAGGACCATCCTTGTGCAGATGATGAGCGCTGCTGGGACGGGATACTGCTTCAACACCAAGAGAAACCGTCTCAGAGACAAACTGGTGCTCAGAAAAAATGATCCGTTTGGTAAGTTTTGTATGTATAAGAATTACAACTAAAACAGGTCTCAAAAGCCACAGTTTAACCTGTATTAATTTTGTGGTCACGAGTTTTGATTAAATAAAGGTTCACTCCAAGGAAAGACAATTACTGGTTGTCTTTGTCGATTAAAAGCCAAATAATGTACCAAGTGTGTCAATTGAATTATTGTTTCAACAATTACCATTTCATTATAAATGTTTGTTGTTGTTATATGGTAAATATATTTTTTCTTTCGATGCCTGTACCGTATAGTAACAGGCAGAAAAAGGAAACCTTTCTCAGTAAGCAAAAGATACAATTAACTACTCGTTGCCATTCAAACAAACTAAATAAATAAAGCTGACAAAAATGTCAGCTTTTTCTTTAAACTAAACAACTCTAGATTTCACATACACGACAACCGTTTTTTTCTGTATTTTTCTAAAGCGCTTACAGCTATTAACAACAATGTGTGGTATTAGCTGAATTGCAAAAGCTTTTATAAATAAAGAATTAAACTCGAAAACCTGATGTGGTAGAAAAAAGTCAACCTTTTTGAAATGAGTATGAATAATATGTTTTAAAAAGAAATGGTGTCCAAGCCATCTCTTTTTAAAATGTACTGTAGATCCGTGGTCTGAAATTTAGAGGTGGGGGGGTTCATTGTTTCTCTCTGCAAACTGAAATCAATATGGAAGTTTTAAATGTATATTTTATTGAATGGTGATGGAAATAAAATTCACTTCTGCAAACACGAAAGCAAAATAAGATCTGCCTCATGTAAATGAAATGATTTAAAATTCACTTGGTGTGGCTTGCTGCCGGTCCATCATCCATTCTTTCGGGACCCTCGGTGTGCATTACTAACCACGTTGTAGAAAGCAATCCGTAGTGCCCAATTTGAAAGACCCCAAGCTGACTTTTCCTTTTCTCCATCATGTTATTTTTATTTTTTTTTTGTTCGGATCCGTCTGCTTCAACCCTTACAAGATGGCAACCGGCGAAACGGCCGGTAGCACGGGTAGAAGTGGTCTCTGGTGATTGATTCTCTTTTTATGCAGCAATGAAAGCGTGTTACTTTTTTTCCGATATAACCTATTTTCCCTCCCCACACATAATCAATGGTAGTTGATAAGATTTACATATTAAACACAAATTATCAACCTTAGTGTAGGAAACTAAAACACAAGAAGAAACATCACAGTTAAACAGCAGTGAGAATATGGGGAGTGCCAACACAAAAATAAAGCCTGGGACTTTTATTAGAATTATCACGTTTATTCAACACTGTTGGCCACCAGTGTTTTTTTTTGTTTTTTTTTTTTTTTTTTTTTTTTTTTTGGGGGGGGGGGCAGGGTCTTAGTGTGACAACAGCAGCACAGATACTCTCCACGCTGTTTCTTTCAAAGTCGCTTGATCATCGATTCATTTTGTCGGAACTCTGATGTGGCGTCTCACTGGCCTTTTAAATTGCTTTTTAAATACAAGTACCCTTGTTTATGAGAAAAATGTAGTAATTTTGCTAAAGATAGTAAAATCAACGGTGATGCTTATTTTCTTGGGTCTGTCCAATTATTTTGTTCTCTCTTGTTGCAGTGAACAAGCATGTCCTCTTCTTTGAAAAGAGGAAGATCAGATCTGTTTGACACACACCTCAACACATGGACAATAAAACTGCAGCATTGAAAAAGAGATTATTTGCTTCCTGGATTCCAAAAAAGCAAAAACATCAAGCTGCAGATAATGAAGTCAATGTCTGGTTCCCCACTTGCACCAAGCTTAGGACGACAGAAGCTCTCAGCTATGATTCTACATTGTTATAAAGTGGTTCTTATGACAAAATTATTCATGTTTTATCATTTTTTTTGACATCAACAACAATTTAAAGGACAACCGACACCATTTTTTTGTTTCCTTACATCAGAAAAACGTTTTATAGCATCTAAAATACGCAAAACATGCAGGCTGATATTTTTAGTCAAATGCAAAACACCAGTGTCCCAAAACTACTTCAAAATGACCTCGGAGATGGCGAGTTTCAGAAGGTCCCACCCCCTTGTTCGTGATGTCACACCAGGACGTCTTGCCTTGCTCTAGAATCAAAACAATGGCTTCAGATTCGGAGACGATGCTTTCTTATTACTCATCCAGTTATGAATATGATTCAAATAGTTCTGAAGAGAAAAGCATAAATGTTTGCAATCACTTAAAGAAGTACTTGCGTATCAATTTGAGCGATCAGGAGTGATGTGTAGCGTCCCAGAAAGTGCGCAAGATGGCGCCCAAGCTCTGTTGGAAATGGGCTGATTTGTCTGCTGGGAATTTGTGTCCACTAGTATCAAATAGTAGTCTTGGTGCAACACACAACGATTCACCATCGCGTTATTTATGTGTTTTCCTTCTAATTTCGCCATCAACACGGAAGTTTTCAGACCAAACAAAGTACCCAAAATACATTGTGTGTCGCTTTCTCTGTCAGGGGCGTTAACCAACTCAAAAACAAAGCTTCCTGAATATTCAGCGTGAGTCTTAAAACGTAAAATACAGCTTTATGCGGTGGAATCTTTGTAAAATACGCTCAGTAGAAGTCATTTGAAGTGATTTTACAAATTATGGACACAACTTGTCCCGTAGGCGTCGGTTGTCCTTTGAGTAATTAATATATGATGGCAATTATTTTCCTTGTCAATTGTCTGTCACAAAATGACCATCAAGAGCATCCTTTTCAACAAATAAATGCTTTTGTGTGTGTGTGCCATTTTAGCTTGCTTCTTTGTACATTTAAATCAGTCAAACCCGTTTTTGAATGGTTGTTCAGATTGCTGTAAAGCAGCATGATAATTAAAAAGGGCACATTCCTGTGTCCAGTGAGACCCATGGGAATAGATTGAGCTGCTCTCAAAAAAGCTCAGCCCCCAAGTCCCGTTTATGTGGGTATGAAGATTGCGTGCCCTTGGACTGCACGCTGACCGCTGCCACTTGACCTGCTCTCCGGGCCATCTCCTCCAATGGCATTGTGGGATAATGAGCCACGTAATATGCCAGCGCTCCAATGAAGCTGTCTCCAGCACCCTGGCAAGAAGACATTCAGGAACAGGCTTCATTTCATGTTAGTCGTCTCACAAATGGTGCACAGTTTCAACGCCGCAGACGTGGCTCGTACATAGTTTGCAACATTGTTCATAAACATGGTGCTGGACTTGGCTGTGGTTGGTTTATATTATTTGTCATTTGGTGAAATGGTTGGAGAACGTTAGGTTTTTTAACTATGTCACCAGTAGGGGGTGCTGTGACATGACCTTTGAACCATGTCTTACCATGCAGTGAGATGGAAATTGGTGTTCAAGGAAACGGACCATTTGAATCTGTGTGTTCATTAACACTAAAGAGTTTTAACCTTTTTCTGGCTGTGGCCACCAGTCTATTGAGAAGAGTTCTGATTTAGGACAGACAGAGACAATTCTCTCTTAATACAAATGTAATGTGCTGTCTGCACTCTGAAGGAGGTGTGTGTGCGCGTGAGTACGTGTGTCAGGGAGCAATAGTTCTGATGGGAAAAAGTTACAATGGCATGTTGTGACCTGCTCCTCTAAAACCGCACATACAGACCCCTGCGCCACCGTCACCGGTTCTCACAAGTCCACTCGATTACTCATCGCTTTGGCTCTCAAAAGATATTGCACATGCCGGTCTGCCCCCCCCCCCCCCCCTTTCACACTCAGCGTAACCATTGCAGGGCCTCGCCAATGAACACATTGTCAAATTTTGTTCAGAGAGACACGAGGCAAACAACTCAAAACACAACCAAGTCCGAAAGGTCAGACAAAGGTGACATACCCCACGGTCAGTGAGGTTCTGGAACAGAGATTTGAAGGCAAGGTAAAACAGTTCCAAAAGAAATGGGTCCATTCTCTGGTCAGCACAATGGGTGTGACTGCTGGATTGTGGAGATGCTGGAAAGAGTGAGATCAGAGCGCAAACATTTCACAGGACCGTTGGAGTTCCGTGTTGTGTTTATGTCTCCCGACTGGTAGCTAGGCTGGGCCATGACAGCATAGTGTTTAAGGCAACGATGATGTCGTTTCACTGGTTTGGTTTGAGGCGCCGGTCTTTGTTCACACTTTAAGACTGCAGTGAAGATACTCATGAGTTTGGAAGTGCGCAACCATCAGTGTAGTACAGTGACGTGCAGTCAAGGGTGGCAGGTGAGGCTGTGCCTCACCTGTCATCATGGAAATATCAAATGAAAAAATAAATGAAAGTTATTTATTTAGTGATTTGTACTTTAAAGTTATTTTCCATTTAACTTCACCATTTTTTTTTCAAAATTGCTGAATTTTCGCATTTATCGTTCAAATACTAAGTCGAGACGAGCGGTGAGGCAGCAGCCGGCTGAGCCTCACCATGGATTACGCAATGACTATGCTAACTGTGCTGGCTTGCTCTGCAGTGAGACTGCATTGCTGTCCCTCTGCATATCGCGATTAAAGTGTTCAAACACTTTTAGTATATGAACTAAATTTCTACAGTTTAGCTGGTATATATAATGTAGAGTCATTTTACATTATAAACAGTGTACTACAGTGTTTATTTTATTTTTTATCAAAACTGTGCGCATAGGTGAGGCACACAGTTCTCCTGCCTCACGACAGGGGGCGCTGGTGATTAGAGATTCTTCTTGCGCCTCCTCGGCTGCAGAATAACAGAATTAGTGAGAGCAAGCTACAGTAAACAGTTAGCAAGTTAAGTGCAACCATCCAGTCATTTTTTCGTGTTGCTTGGCCTTATTTTCAGAATGGAGGATTACATATCTAAATTGAAAGAAATAGAGAGACTTTTAAAACTGACGAAAGATAAGGAAGGCTTCTACAAAGAAGTTATCTATGCCTTTCTTCAGAAGGAGCGGCGCATGGACGTCATTTAAAAGTAAAGGTAACACAATAACATTTTTTAATTCTTTTTTTCTATTCTACAGTTTATATAAAGAATACTGACATGACATTTTAAACAAAACACGTTAACTGTTGCCAATCAAATGGTGAATAAGCTACTCTGTAGAGTTCATATGTTTGTAAATCTGACTGTGATGACGTCAGTGCCTCACCAGCCATGAACCTCACCGCTCACCGCACATCACTGGTGCAGTATGTTGACTAATCAAGACATTTTAGGGTGTTTCTAATCAATTAAAGAATTTATTCCGTGTCATTTTGAGGCAAACGGGTGAGGGGGGGGGGGGGTGTGTCACCCAAAAAGAGGCAAGAAAATGGCCACCGAGCTGTGAGGAATGAATCAGCCCGTTTCCAGACTGATACATTCCTTTCATGGAGCTTGGACTCCCTCTGCTGGTGGCTTTTGGATGTAACACAAGGGTTTAAAAAAAAAAAAGTACAGCAAAATACATTGACGTGATGGAAAGACGCTACGATGCGTCTTTTTTACGGTCAGGAGGCGGTCCTTTTCTGACGTCACGTGAGGACTCGTCACCAACTCAAAAATAAGACTTCCTGAAGGTTCAGCGCGAGTCTTAAAACGTAAAATATAGCTACATGCGGTGGAATCTTATTAAAATACGCCCAGTAGAAGTCATTTGAAGCCATTTTAGAAATTATGGACACAACTTGTCCGGAACGTCGGTTGTCCTTTAACTCTTTGGGATTTGGAAAAGGACAAAAATACTACCACCAACTCATTTTTGTCGCAAGCTGCTTTGGAGTTACAACTTGCCTCGAAGGCCTGAATTAATGTTGAATCATCACATCGTATTATTATTCGACTATTATTCAACAGTTTTTGTTGTTTGTTGACATATTGTTCGAGTGAGTGTAAACAGTGTTGGAAAATTAATGCAAAATCCCAATGTTCTTCATGACACAACATTGTGACATTTCGATACAGATTTTAGAATAATAAATCAGAGATGCTGACACATATGATCTGCTTTTGCAGGTCACATAAAATGACGTGGCGATCAAGTATTTGTTCAATGATTGCTCAAGTCACTAAACAGGGTAACATAATGATGCAAAATGTCACTGTTATTTATTAAGTATATTAAGTAAGTACTTGAGATTTTGGTATAGATTTAAAGGACAACCGACACCTCCGGACAAGTCGCGTCCATAATTTGTAAAATCACTTCAAATGACTTCTACTGAGCGTATTTTACAAAGATTCCACCACATGTAGCTATATTTGACGTTTCAAGACTCGCGCTAAATATTCATGAAGCATTGTTTACGAGTTGATGACAATGCCCTAAGTAACATCACGGAGGGAACGCCGCTGACCGAGAAAGCGACACACAATGCATTTTGAGTACTTTTTTTGTTTGAAAAAAACAGTGTTGATTGTAAAATTAGAAGGAAAACGACATAAATAACGCGATGGTGAATCGTTGTGTGTTGCAGCCAATTGTGGTAACACGCATAAAGAAGGTGTAAATTTACACAAATTCCCAGCAGACAAATCAGCCCATTTCCAACGGAGCTTGTGCGCCATCTTGTGCATTTTCTGGGCACTACATTGGAGTCCAGATTCCATTTGATCCAATTGATACGGAAGGACTTCTTTAATCGATCGCAAACATTTATGGTTTCCTCTTTAGCACTATTTGAATCATATTCTTAACTGTATGAGTAACATGAAAGCATCTTCTCCGAATCTGAACTCTCTGAAGCCATTGTTTTGATTCTGGAGCAAGGCAGTTTGTGAAGGAGTATCCTGGCGTGACATCACGAACAAGGGGGCGGGACTTTCTGAATCTCTCCAGTTTTGAGCTCATTACTGGTAGTTTTGGGCAAATGTAAATAGTTTTTTTTTGTGTTTTGCGTTTGACTAAACTATCATCCTGCGTGTTTTGCGTATTTTAGGTGCGATAAATCGTTTTTCTGATGTCAGTTAGGAAACAAAAAAAATGTGTCGGTTGTCCTTTAATTTAAATGGCTTGGTCACTTTTGGAATGCATGGATGAGTGTTGAGTGTTGAGTCTCCTAAAATGTGATTATTTTAGAAGTAGGAGCTTTCAAAAGCCCGACAGAGCTGATAGATTAAAAATGTGTGTTTGACCTGGCAATAGAATATTAAGACCATGATCCACCAAAGTCATCAAATTATCATATCTAAAGTCTGTAATTTAATTATTTTTTATCCCGTAGTTTGTGACTGCGTGACAAATTCGCCAATCAGGGACGGGAGATAGAGAAGGCATGACTAAATAACGTTTAATCATTTTCCCCTACACCACATGCAAACGCGCCATCCTTTGCACTTGGGCTGCAGCACACAGTCTGAGTGCTTAATTCTTGACCAGATTATTGAACTCCAGTTAGCAGCATAAGACAAAACTAAGTACAGTGATGCCTCGGCTTACGAACACACGGAGCGCCACAATGAGTGATGTGTCGTTTGCGAACGAGCCGGTTCTTGGAGCTCCTAACCAGGAGCTGGAAATGGCAGCCGGCTTTTTTTTGTCCTCTATACCCTGCCCCCAGTCTTCTGTTCAAGCTGCACGCGATTGGTAAGATCCGTGAGGCAGCCAGTTCTAACGATAAAGCTGCCGAAGCTTACAAGGAATCATTCCTCAAGTTGGTGGAAGAAGAAGGCTACGTTCCTCATCATGAAAATAGTATATAATGATGTGGCGGTCCAGATCTGCCCCCCGTGCCTCAAGTTTGACATTTGTGGCATATAGGATGAAAAAAAAAAATAATGTCTAATTCTATACCTGCTTTTTTATTGAAATTTGCAACGGGCAAATTTTCATGAGTTTTTGCCCACTATGAAGTTTCACAGAAATCTGCAATGGTGTCTGTGTAAATCCTGATGACAAAATAAGGGGATGTCAGGACAATACCTCGTGGCCTTAATCTAGGCATTTATTGTATTGATCCATGTCTCAATATGCATTCGAGTCTTTGTCCTAAATTTTCCAATCCGAACTTGAAGTCAGCTGACGTCCAACCTCCCCCCCCACCTAAGTGCGCTTCACTAACGTCTCCTTCTCCAAGATGAACGTGCAAGTGGATTAACGGTATGAAGCTCAACAAGGCTGACAAGCATTGCCCCCTTTAGCCCCTGCTGCCACTGCCCTCGACACACTTTGGTGAAGGTTAGATCTGGAGGCCTGTCAATCAAATGACACAAGTGCTCACCGCGGATGAGCAGTGATGCTTGCGCGGGTCGCCTCCGTCCAACACTGCTTGACGTTTGTGACTTTCTTCTGCGTGCTCTCTTCAAACGCGCAGTCTTGAGTTTGAAATGATAATGGCAGCGGTGATTGTGAGAAGTTTAGATAGATTTAGTCACCATTTGGTGGATTTGTCAAGTGGACATACACGATCAAGTCCAAATATTTGCTAAGAGTGAATTGAAGTTCCTATGACCACCCCCACATCCCAATGAGGGATGTGGGGGTGGAATTCAAGTCAAACCATTTTCTTACTCTCAGACTGTATGTTTTCTGCAAAATTCTGATTCACCCTTTCAGGGACAGCGGTTACAACAGTGGACAGCTAATCGTGTTATCGGGTTACAGGATGTATGAAAGGGTTGATATTACATTGGTGGAATATTACGTATTACATTGATGGACACAATACGACTTCAATGGACAGTTAGGACGGCGGAAAAAAATCATTGGCACCACCCTACCCAGTCTTGAGGACTTGCACACTGCAAGAACCAAGACAAGGGCATGGACAATCCTACCCTCCACACCCTGCCCACCACCTTTTCAGGCTATTCCTCTCAGGCAGGCGCTACTGATCGATGTGCACCAAATCCAGCAGATATTTAAACAGCTTCCCCCTAGCTATTAACTCTCTAAACAGTAACCCAAACGGCATAGTGTCTTTGCAATTTTGCACAAACCTGTTGAACAGCATCCTGTTATACAAATACAGTAAAGTCTCGTTATATCGATATTCTCGGGAGTCGGAAAAAAATATCGATATAACCGGACTATCGATATATCCGATCCTGCGGCATGTAATTTTTCTCCTTGCGTTCATAGAAATAGTATCGTAATAAGCAGTACTATCGATATAACCGATATCGATATAATGAGACTTTTCTGTATAATATGTCGCTCCAGCTCTGTACTCACTTGAACCACTGTTACTGACCAATATAATCTCCAGCACCAGACACTTTGAGGTGCTCAAGGACATCTGCATAATTGCACGTGGTGTATTCCAAATACAGCGACTGATCACTGATATCTGTTATCATATTTCATTCTATCGCCAATCATTTTAGCTCTGCTTTATACTTTACACAGTTGTCCCTGAGAGGTGCCACTTACCTTTTACAGTGATACCTCGGTTTACGAACCCCTTGGCTTACGAACTTTTCGATTTACGAATGTTAAATTTATGAACATTTTACCTTGGCACACAAACAATTTTTCGGGATACACACGGAGCTGCCACAATGAGTGATGTGTCGTTCGCGAACAAGCCAGTTCTCCTAACAAGAAAATGGCAGCCAACTGTTTTTGTCCTTGTTGGGTTATTTTTTTATCGTTCGCCCTTGGTTCATTGCTTCGACGGGTGTTGATGGAGATCGATGGTTAAATCATCAGGGAGCCAGGACTTCAACAGAAAGTTGATTTAATTTGGGAGAGCTGGAGACATTGTGTGTCGATGAGGAGGGAGCGCATGGAGAGAGAGAGACGAACGGGCTGCAGGAGTATTTATGCGGCGCATAGTAATGACGCGACAGGATGTGGCGTAATAAAAATGCGACATCGTGTAAAGGAAGGCAGGATATGACATACGAGGAAGTTCAAAATGTAAACAAAGATTACAGAGCGATGTTTAGAGATGTTTGTATGGCGAATTACCCTAACAGTCCTCTATTCCCCGCCCCCAGTCTTCGGTTAAAGCCACGTGATTGGTCAAGACCGCAGCAGTGAGAGAAGGTAGTTTAAACATTAAAGAGACAGGCAGACGACAGAGAGACAGTCAGAGAATGGATAGAAAAATGAAATTTGGACTTGTTTCATCTTTGATATTTAAAAGGCAGAGTGTAGACTGCAAGAATAAAATTCCCATCAATCAGGAAAAAGCTATCAACGCAGCTAAACAAAACACAATTGATGAGGAGCAAGGTTAAATTATCACAGAGAAAGCACCTACAAGGGATCATTCCTCAAGATGGAGAAAGAAGAAGGCTACGTTCCTCATCAAGTTTTTAATGCTGATGAAACCGGGCACTCCATTCCATCAAGCCATTCACGACCATCAACGGTAAATAAAACGACTTTATTATACAGTACAGTTTATTTCTTTAATTATAATACCATAGCACATTTATTATACATAAAACAAGGTATATTATGTGTAGTTTTAAGGCTTAGAAAATTAGAAAGTAGAAATGTATGTTTTATGGGTACTTGGGAACGGATTATTCTCATTTTAATGGTTTCCTATGGGAAATAATTTTTGGGATACACACTTTTCGCCTCACACACTCTGTCTGGAAACCAATTTAGTTCGTAAGCCAAGGTATCACTGTATATTGTCTGGTAACTGGAATACTGGATGGGAGTTTTTTTTTCCCACCAGAGGTTCATGAAGCAGCGACTCCCTTTCTCAACCTTCTGTGATCTCAACTGCTGTCTTGACAGCAGTTGACAGATGGTGCAGACTCCTGAAGTCTGCAGCCTTTGTGAAGGAAAAGCACCCTCAGGAGAGCCAAGATCAACTCAGGGCAACGCTGACTCATAGTGGCTTCTCTGTCCGGAAACAGCCGGGGACAACTACTCGGAAGTAACAAGGGAGGAAGCTTCACAGATCAAACAGACACTTAATTGGACCAATTTGCCCACTTGTATCTTTGATCCATCTGCAAGCTTAATCTTGAATGCCTTCGTGTTTCAAACGTATCCGCGGGGCTGTGCAAGACACACACTGGCAGTAGACAGGACAAACATCTGTCTTGCCAGACAGCAGCTGCTCTGTCCACGTGTTATCCATTAAAACCAAGTGATGTGGCAGTTTTTTTCCCCTTCCTCCTATCATCCTAACCCAGACTGTGCTCGGTACAAGAATGCAAGGCTCAGGCGTTATTCTCCCTCGACCATTGAATTCCAGGAAGAAATCATTCAATTGCTCCATGGTCCCTGAGACAGTTGAGGGGTAAAAAAAACAAAACAACAGATGACTAATTTGATTGCCGAGACCCACCGTGTAACAACTGTGATGTCTGCATTAGAAAGGGCTGTCTACCTTCATTTAGTCTTTCGGATTGGACCTCCTGGAGTGGAACAGACCGAGGCCACCCAAGTCCCAAAAATGTCATGTATGTTAGTTGTGTGAGTTACAGCTTCAGAAAACTCCCGGCACAAAACAGCCCAGAGTCTGAGCTGAGAAGATGTACGCCTGTGTTCCATTTATAACAACAGGGAGGCTTGAGTGTTTGCTTTTTTTTCTTTTTTAAAATCCCGATACATGACCCAGAATCAGCGTGCAACTCTAAATACTCATGGCTTGTACAGTTATTCACAGGGACAACCGCGTTGCAGATGATATCATTCTCGATTTAGCTTCCATTTTGATAAGGTGGATTAAGCAGGTCTGACCGCAATAGTACAGAGTAACTGCGCTTTTATAATCATCTGTTCTATGCGCCACTTTTAAAGTTCAGCCTCTCAAAAAAAAAAAAAAAATCAAATCTCAGTACCCTCTTGGACTTTGTGATACTTTCTGTAATTTGGTTACCTCCCCCCCATCTATCCCAAAAAAGAAAATAAAAAGTGAGGAAATGGGCAGTAAGGTGCGTGAATGGTTCAAATTCACGGCCCAGGGGCCGCATGAGGCCCGCCACATTTGTTATGTGGCCCACGAAGGCAAATAAAATGAGTCAGCTTCCATGATCCTTTCTTACGTACCAAAATTATCATACATAATGAATAAAAGTGATATTTTGCAATCACTTTATTGCCCTGTTTGTACTCACTTGAGGGTAATTGCACAACTACTTGACTGATTTCAAAATTACTGAGCTATCGTCTTTTTTGTGTATGTACAAGTAATAGGATGTGATGATGAAACATTTATTCGGTTTCACTGTCTTAACGGCTATCTAAGGGAAGTGGCCGCGACAAGAATGAGGTTGACAGGCCTTGGTTCGCACATCTGCCTCACAGTGCAGAGGTGTGGGGTTGGATTCTGACTCCAGCCTTCCTGTGTGGAGTTTGCATGTTCTCCCCCGTAGCTGTGTGGGATTTCTTCGGGAATGGTTGTTTGATTATGTGTGCCCTGTGACTGGATGGCAACCGGTTCAGGGTGGCCCCCGCCTACTACCCAAAGACAGCTGGGATAGGCTCAAGAATGCTTGCGTGAGGATAGGCCAAGCATGGGCAAACTACGGCCCGCGGGCCGCATACGGCCCGTTATGCTTTTTAATCCGGCCCGCCGAACTTGTCAAATTATAGTAAAAACAGTGTCTGAAACTCATGACAAAAAGTTAGCAGACAACAGGTCAGATAACTGAAAAGTTGCCTGCCCCATTTTTCACAACTTGAAACACAATGAGACAACTAATCACATTAAAAAACATTGTCACGAAGTATAAAGTTTTTTAAATCAAGAATGTACCTACTACAAATGCTACCTTGCTAAATTTTCGGTAAATGTGCATGGCTGTAGATTTTGCTGCAGTAGTCAATTGTCATTGCGGTGCACAATGCAACGTTTGCATTGCTTCCTACGAGCCACTAAGCCCCTTTCATAAGTCTCACGTACACTTTACAGTCACGGTTTGATATAAATTTACGTTTTATAGCGTCACACATGTTGTTAGCTTCTTTTGAATCTTTCTTCTGGGCTGAGGTTCTGTGCATCTATTTTGGAAAATGACTTTATAACTTTATAACGCTTGCGAAAGTCCGGAAGAAAGAAGCAGGCTTCTGATTGGCTGCCGTGCCGAGTATGCAAATTTCAACTGCAAGTAGCCTATGTCTGTGTGCTCGGCGATCGTACACGTGTATTGTTTGTGCGTGAGGGCGAGGGCGTCAGTGGAGAGTTTGTAGAGCGCGCGGTCAGGACAATCCATCCATGATTTGGCGGAATTTAACACAAGTAGGTATTATTGAGCTTGAATATTTCGTTGTGTAATATGTTTTGAATGTTGAAAGTGATTCCATTTTTCAATAAATGTTGATTTCTTTAACTTTGCCCCTTCGATGAAAACTTCAATGAAAATAAAAACAGACGCGATCTTGATAAATCACAGTGCATATGTTATTTTAATCTCTTTCCATTTCCACCTCCAAGTATCTGTGAAATAGTATGTAAACGCCATATTCCTTGAGACAAATTTATTAACTGATCAGGGATATTATTCACATTTGAAATACAGTTAATAAATTGGGTTGTAGTGTTCTTACTGTGCTATGAGGTTTGTACACACTGCATTTAAAGGACAACCGGCACCTTTTTTTTGTTTCCCACTGAAAAACGTTTTATAGCATCGAAAATACCCAAATCAGGCAGGCTGATATTTTTAGTTCAATGAAAAACACCAATAAAGATGACTTCAAAATGAATCCGGAAATGGCCATTTTCAGAAGGTCCCGCCCTCTTGTTCGTGACGTCACGCCAAGACGTCTTGCCTTGCTCGAGAATCAAAACAATGGCTTCAGATTCGGAGAAGATGCTTTCTTGTTACTCATCCAGTTATGAATATGATTCAAATAGTTCTAATGAGGAAAGCATCAATTTGCAATTGATTAAAGGTGTCCTCCAATATCAATTCGAGCCGTCAATGACAGCAATGTAGCACCCAGAAAATGCAGAAGATTGTGCCCAAGCTCCGTTGGAAATGGGCTGATTTGTCAGCTGGGAATTTGTGTCAGCGAATATCAAATAGTTGTCTTGGTGCAACACACAACCATTGCGTTATGTGTTTTTCTTCTAATTTCGCCATCAACACGGATCAACACGAAGTTTTCAGACTAAACAAAGTACCGCACAATGCATTGTGTGCCGCTTTCTCGGTCAGGGGCGGTCCAAACGTGACGTCACATGGGGATCGTCATCAACTCGAAAACAAGACTTCATGAATATTCAGCGCGAGTCTTAAAACGTAAACCATAGCTATATGCTGTGGAATCTTTGTAAAATACTCCCAGTCGAAGTCATTTGAAGTGATTTTACAAATTATGGACATAACCTGTTCGGAGGCGTCGGTTGTCCTTTAATTCTTTAGGTTTCGTATTTCCGGCCCAAACATTCCCTCCAAATGCTCGTGGCCCGGCCCCTCTGTCAAATTTTAGAACCCAATGTGGCCCGCGAGTCGAAAAGTTTGCCCACCCCTGGGATAGGCGGATTAGAAAATGGTTGGATAGATGGATGATTTTTTTTTCTGCCTCAGTTGACAATTTATTTGTTGTGTGTAGTCAAGAAACACGGCACCAATACAAAGGATACACTTCAAAACCAAATAATACACTGCCGCCAGTGCATTAGCCATAGTCGGTTTTTATTTTAAAATTTGTACACGTGGGTAGCATCACGGTTACCTTGACTTAACTTGTCAGCAGAATTTGAGGTTGTCCACACCGATCAGGAAATGTGATTATTAAATTCAAGCAAGTTTAACAATTATTGCATCAATGTCAGCCATGACCATTTTCAAAGCACATTAAAGGCGTAGGAAAAAAATCGCAGTTAGCACACCCCCACACAATAGGATAATTGGTCAGTATTCGAGCTAGCCGACAATTGGGGTTTTCTTGACTTTGGAAGAGACGAAAAATGCTCAGAGTTCCGATTGTTTCTATGTTTTTGATTCACCACCGAATAAGAACACCTTGCATGTTCAGCCCTGCAGTCACTTACAAAATACAATTACAAAGAACCTCAAGTGACTGATATTAAAGCGCTGCAGTGGAATTATACAAAAAAATAAAATCACGGTTATTTAAAAACGCAAAAAAATAAGGTCAACAAGTTTAGTGCCTTTTGAAGTATTTAAAACTTGTCACCACTTGCTTGGAAAATGAATCACATCTGTAATAAGAGAAGATTCATCCATAACGAAAAACATACACTTTCAAAAAACAAGCGCAAAAGAATTGTAAACCCAGATAAGGAGTGCCCCCCCACCAATCACCGCCACCCCAACTCCAGTAAACGTGTAAAAGGCCTTTACTGGAAGAGGGATTATTTTGTCCAAAAGAGTTAAACACGCCCCCAAGTTATGGGTCCATCAAAGAATGCGTGTGTGTCTGTGTGTGTGGGGGGGATACACAGCCGCCTTTACCCCAGCAACGTTTGTGTTGCTTTCTGCTGACTGATGCATACAGGCCCAAAAGGTGAGTCACTGAAGTGGATGGTGTTGGTGGAGTGGGGGGGAATCGAACGGATGGAGGGGGGCAGTGAATAATAATGCGAGTAATGTCTGTCTACTTCACAATGCGGGGCACAAGAGGGTCACAGAGCGCCTAAGAAGGCGAGCTCTTTGTTCTCAAAATGCCAGGAGTGATTTCGGTAAAACCACGAGACGCGGCAGTTTAATTTAAGCACCATTTTCTCACATTGCGGTAAAATACAGTATATATGATCATGAATCACACATGTGTCACAAGACACACACACACACACACGCACGCGCACATGCATGCACACACATACGCATGCACGCACACGCGCACACACACACACACACACACACACACACACACACACACACACACACACACACACACACACACACACACACACACACACACACACACACACACACACACACACACACACATCCATTATCTTTCCTATCTTATCAAGACATTTTAGGGTGTTTCTAAGTACATACAGTGTAAGTGGTATGGGATGAGTCACTACCCATGGTAATTATAGCACAATAAAAACCTCAATAGTGAGGTGACTCAGCAACAGAACCAATGACGCAAACACTTATGAGCTATTAAAAGTTGCAGAAACCAAACACATCGGAGGCAGGAAACACAAATTATCACACATCACAAGTGAGACGCAGATGCTGAAACCTAGCCACTGAGGTCGACGTGGAACAACTCAAACATTTCTGGTCGCTGTCAAAGATTACAAAGAAGGAAACTCATTCGCACATGTTCTTCAAGTGATCCACAGATGTCATAAAATAAATACATACTGCGATTATTGTTAGAGTTACTCTATGTCAGATATGGGCAAACTACGGCCCGCGGGCCACATACGGCCCGTTAGGCTTTTTAATCCGGCCCGCCGAACGTGCCCAAATTATAGTAAAAACAGTGTCTGAAACTCATGACAAAAAGTTAGCGAACAACAGGGCAGATAACTGAAAAGTTGCCTGCCCCATTTTTTCACAACTTGAAGCACAATGAGACAACCAATCACATAAAAAAACATTGTCACCAACCATGAAGTCTTTTCTTTAAATGAAGAATGTACCTACTACACATGCTACCTTGCTTAATTTACGGTAAATGTGCATGGCTGTAAATTTTGCTGCAGTAGTCGATTGTCATTGTGGTGTACAATGCAACGTTTGCATTGCTTCCTACGAGCCACTAAGCCCCTTTCATGAGTCTCACGTACACTTTACAGTCACGGTTTAATGTAAATGTACGTTTTGTAGCGTCACATATGTTGTTAGCTTCTTTCGAATCTTTCTTCTGGGCTGAGGTTCTGTGCATCTATTTTGGAAAATGACATGCAATTGCACGACTTTATAACGCTTGATAAAGTCCGGAAGAAAGAAGCAGGCTTCTGATTGGCTGCCATGCAGAGTATGCAAATTTCAACTGCAGGTAGCCTATGTCTGTGTGCTCGGCGACGGTACACGTGTACTGTTTGCGCGTGACGCCGAGGGCGTCAGTGAGGAGTTTGTTGAGCGCGCGGTCAGGACAAACCATCTATGATTTGGCGGAATTTAACACAAGTAGGTATTATTGAGCTTGAATATTTCGTTGTGTAATAATATGTTTTGAATGTTGAAAGTGATTCCACTTTCTTGAAATGTAAATTTCTCCACTGTGAGACTAATAAAGGCATATCCAATCCAATCCAATCCAATCCAATCCAATAAATGTTGATTTCTTTAACTTTGCCCCTTCAATGAAAACTTATTAAAAACAGACGCAATCTTGATAAATCACAGTGCATGTTATTTTAATCTATTTCCATTTCCTCCTCCAAGTATCTGCAAAATAGTATGTAAACGCCATATTCCTTCAGACAAATTTATTAACTGATCAGGGATATTTTTCACATTTGAAAGACAGTTAATAAATTGGGTTCTTACTGTGCTATGAGGTTTGTACACAACCGGCACCATTTTTTTTGTTTCCAACTGACATCAGAAAAACGTTTATATAGCATCTAAAATACCCAAATCAGGCAGGCTGATATTTTTAGTTAAATGAAAAACACCAATAAAAATGACTTCAAAATGAATCCGGAAATGGCCAGTTTCAGAAGGTCCCACCCCCTTGTTCGTGACGTCACGCCAAGACATCTTGCTTTGCTCGAGAATCAAAACAATGGCTTCAGATTCGGAGAAGATGCTTTTTTTGTTACTCATCCAGTTATAAATATGATTCAAATAGTTCTGAAGAGGAAAGCAGACATGTTTGCAATCGATTAAAAATTTATTCCGTGTCATTTTGAGGCATCAGGGGGGGAAATGTCGCACCCAGAAAATGCAGAAGATTGCGCCCAAGCTCCGTTGGAAATGGGCTGATTTGTCAGCTGGGAATTTCTGTCAGCTTGTTTCAAATAGTTGTCTTGGTGCAACACACAACGATTCACCATGGCGTTATTTATGTGTTTTCCTTCTAATTTCGCCATCAACACGAAGTTTTCAGACCAAACTAAGTACCCAAAATGCATTGTGTGTCGCTTTCTCGGTCAGGGGCGGTCCAAACGTGACGTCACATGGGGATCGTCATCAGCTCGAAAACAAGACTTCATGAATATTCAGCGCGAGTCTTAGAACGTAAACTATAGCTATATGCTGTGGAATCTTTGTAAAATACGCTCAGTCAAAGTCATTTGAAGTGATTTTATAAATTATGGACATAACTTGTCAGAAGGCGTCGGTTGTCCTTTAATGCTTTAGGTTTATATTTCGGGCCCAAACACTCCCTCCAAATGCTCCTGGCCCGGCCCCTCTGTCAAATTTTAGAACCCAATGCGGCCCGCGAGTCAAAAAGTTTGCCCACCCCTGCTCTATGTCCTGTCATTGATGTTTTTTAAATTGTGAATTTTACTGTACTGTTTGTAGTATAATATATATTGTAATCTATCTATCTATCTATCTATCTATCTATCTATCTATCTATCTATCTATCTATCTATCTATCTATCTATCTATCTATCTATCTATCTATCTATCCATCCATCCATCCATCCATCCATCCATCCATCCATCCATCCATCCATCCATCTTTTTTATGAAATAATTCACAAATTTAAAAAATCTACGACAGGACATAACTGTAAGAATAATCGCAGTATGTATTTGAATGTTGAATGTTGTCAATGAGAAATTGATGTGAAATGAGACGTCCACACTGATCATTGATCCATATGTGGTTCTGTCGTCGTGCAGCATTTTGTGGAACCAGGTAGTCTTTGCACCATCTTCATGAAATAATAACATGAATGTTTCTTTTACAACTACCACACTATTACCATACATACATATTTATCTAGACTGTTAATAGCTACATTATTTATATTCCATTAGTTATAACCTTTATGATCATCATAGTTTTACATCGCGATCCATATCCATATCAGTGAAGGTTTATTGCACTAATTGTGAATTTTTGAAATGATATGGTCGTCGGTATACGTTCCGAATGATGTGTCGATCTTACTGTGGTGTCTACTGCAGAGACAGGCGTAGTTGGAACATGTTTGGAGGTCGATTCGGGCGCCTCCAGCACCACACATCCCTGGGCTCCCAAGGTGATAATAATTGTGCCACAACCTCGCCTCAGCAGCTCCTGGGTGGCACGACGTGCCTCCTCCACGTTATTTACTGATGATCCTGTCAGCAGCTCAGCCTGCATGGAGGCACAGAAATGATTGAAGATTCGTAAGACAATCGGAATACAGAAGAGGGTTATCACTGTATTTAAATTAGACAATATTTATTGGCAATGCAGACCTTATTTTCGACAGTGAATCTTTTGTGTGTGAGCATTCTTGAATGAGTCAGCTTCTAATTGCATCCCGGGTACAGTCAGACAGACATTTCTTGTCTAGGCTTTGTGTAATCTCTCAGCACTCTGTGGTGGTAATTTTTCATTATTTTTCATCATTTTTTGGAGAGGGGTTGGAACAATATTTTACTGTGATGCTGTATCTGTCAGCAAAGTGACTGAATGGGAAACGATTTTTGTAATTTTTTTTTTTTTTTTTGGGGGGGGGGGGAGTCTGTACATGTGTGACAGGTGCTTCAGACGACAGAAAAAAATAGCAATGAATGTTATTTTGTATATTTTATCGAATTTGAATGTGTTCATTTGTGTTTTTTTTTATTCTTATAGAATTTGAATACTGCGTGGGTGAATATATTCATTGATATCTCTGATGGGAAAATATTAAGTAACTCTTATTTTATAAATCCAGTGTGTGAAATGCAGTTGACACCTTGCGGCGAACTAAGAGAAGGCAAGAAGGCAAATTTAGTTGTGTGCATTATCAAGCTTTGATGCTTCAGAGAGACAACACACACACGCACGCACGCACACACACACATGAGCCGACCACCAAGTTCTTCACAAACAACATCCAGTATTCCCACAAATGATAAAGAGCATTGCATTTGTTATATGTATATAATCATTCGTTTATTCAAAATCAAAAGTTCATTCGCTAAATGTGCCTTGTTTGAGTAGCAGGTACGATAATTTCACCGACAATTACATTTAAAACAATAAATAAATAAAACGGATATAGCATTGTAACAACATGGGTATAATATTTTTAAAAATAAAAATTTATAGTGTCTTTTTTAAAATGAACAAAAACATTTCTACACATCATCTCCTCAATAAATATTGTTGAATATTTATTAATGTAACGGAAGGTGGAGATGTTTATGCAGAGACACAGACAGTCTTTGTGTTAAGCTGTCAAAGAGCAATTCATTTGGGCGCTTTATGTCGTGTAACAAATAGCCTACGTGGGTTGTAGCAGAGACTGCGGAGGGAAAAATCACTCTGACTCGTGGGGGACAATGACTTAAAAAATGCCTGAGCAACCATTGTGACAGGCATCAGCTTGTGAATTAAAAGAAATGTCAAATGCATTGAAAAGAAGACATACTTGAAAATGAAAAACAGCGATGCCGTATGTGTGTTTAGCGAGCTTTAGAAAGATTCTATCTATCTATCTATCTATCTATCTATCTATCTATCTATCTATCTATCTATCTATCTATCTATCTATCTATCTATCTATCTATCTATCTATCTATCTATCTATCTATCTATCTATCTATCTATCTATCTATCTATCTACCTACCTAAGTACCTACCTAACATCCATCCATCCATCCATCCATCCATCCATCCACCCACATCTCTGTCACTCTCTCTCTCTCTGTCTGTCTGTCTGTATCTCTCTCTCTCTTTAACAGAACTGGAGAAACAAGGACGTATAGTGTTGGGACTTCGAGAAATTCTGGTCAAAGTGGAGAACGTAATACTATTCAGCCACATGACAAATGCTGGACGCAATCATCGTCAGTCAGCCACAATCATCATGTGAACACATTACTAGAGCAGTTGAAGGTTCCCATGGCAATATTTCAATCACAGTAATCACAGGTCGCTGTGAATGATTAGGCCTGACAATTGTTAAACAGACTGGCTGCCTTCAGGCAAGACTCTTCCCGGGATTGTAAGGAGATCACTAGTGGTTTCTTAAAAACGGAAAATATATAGAGAAGAAAAAAAACTCCTAAACAGATGGCGCTAAAACAAATCTGCTTTCAATGTTTTTCTCAGCAGTCCTTCTCAACAATGTACTGCTCTGGTCGCTTATGGTCGATTTATTTTTTAAACATTTGAGGAAGCAAATTCAATAGGAGGAGCTCATTTGCCCTCACTTGACAAGTGGAGTGACTTTCCGTCACTATTTCAGTGGTTGAGCGAATACACCGTTCGGTCTTCTCTTTGTTCTGTCCGTTGGGCCGAAGATAAGACCAGGCTTTCTTTTGGGCAGGCAAGATCCTCAGATGCACGTGAAAGATGTCATCGACCCTCTCAGAAAGTTCTTCAACATATATTGGGAGCTTTTGATGAAAGGGAGCGCCTGTACATAATCCTTCTGATGTTCCCCACACCCTGCCCCCGCCAAGTCCATCTGCACCCTGGTTACAGTGAGACCACACAGGCAAACAGACACATGAACACGCATCTGGGCGGCGTGCGTGCCAGATAACCTTGCGGGCAGGGGTTCAAGCAAGACTGACAATCGTGTCAAATGGCGGTCTACCAATCTGGTCCTTTTTATGTTTTTTTTTGTGTCGTATCAAAGTGAATCGTGACCTTAGACAAGTTCGAAAATAAACCACATATCACTGTTGAAGTACTCGCAGCTATGCAGTTTTGTCAGGCATACGTGTGCTCACGCATATGCACACGCACACACACGCACGCACACGCACACAAGGACACATGCACGCGCGCGCACACACACACACACACACACACACACACACACACACACACACACACACACACACACGCACACATACACACAAAAGGCATTTTGTTTGTCATCGGCATTACTCCAGGGCATTAATCTACCCCCCCTGAATCCCTCTGTGTACAAGAATAAAACCAGGTTTCTGTCTGTCGTCATACAAGATTAAATGCTCACACACACACACACACACACACACACACACACACACACACACACACACACACACACACACACACACACGCACGCACGCACGTACGCACGCACGCACGCACGCACACACGCCTTTGTTGCAATAGAGGCAAAATTAAAGGCAATTGTGCACAACACATTACGGAGGCGGAAGCTTTTATGACGATACATTGTACAGGCATAGCCAAGACGTTAAGAATGCTGATAGAGAAGTACAGAGAAGGTCAGAAGGAATTGCATTGTGTCTTTGTAGATCTGGAGAAAGCGTATGACAGGGTGCCCAGAGAAGAGCTGTGGCATTGCATGAGGAAGTCTGGAGTGACGGAAAAGTATGTCAGAGCGGTGCAAGACATGTATCATGACTGTAAGACAGTTGTGAGGTGTGCTGTCGGTATGACTGGGGAATTCAAGGTGGAGGTGGGACTCCACCAGGGGTCAGCTCTGAGCCCCTTCTTTGTTTTGCTATGGTGATGGACAGGCTGACAGACAAGAATCTCCTTGGACCATGATGTTGGCAGATGACAATGTGATCTGTAGCGAGAACAGGGAACAAGTGGCGGAGAAACTAGAGATGTGGAGATATGCCCTGGAAAGGAGAGGAATGAAGATCAATCGCAGCAAGACGGAATATATGTGTGTGAATGAGAGGGATCCAAGTGCAAGAGTGATGCTACAGGGGGAAGAGATAAAGAAGGTGGAGGATTTTAAGTACTTGGGGTCAACTGTCCAGAGCAATGGAGAGTGTGGAAAAGAGGTTAAGAAACGTGTCCAGGCAGGCTGGAGCGGCTGGAGAAAAATGTCAGGTGTGATGTGTGATAGAAGGGTTTCAGCTAGGATGAAAGGAAACGTGTATAAAACCGTGGTCAGACCAGCCATTATGTTTGGACTGGAGACAGTGCCACTGAAGAAAAGACAGGAAGCAGAGCTGGAGGTAGCAGAGCTGAAGATGTTGAGGTTTTATTTGGGAGTGACCAGGTTGGATAGGATCAGGAATGAGTACATTAGAGGGACAACTCATATTAGAGGCTTTGGAGAGAAAGTCAGAGAGGCCAGACTGAGATGGTTTGGACATGTCCAGAGGAGAGAGACTATATCGGGGGAAGATGCTGAGCCTTGAACTGCCAGGCAGGAGACCGAGAGGAAGACCGAAGAGGAGGTTTATGGATGTGGTCAAAGAGGACATGAAGGTAGCTGGTGTGAGAGAAGAGGATGCACAAAACCGGGATAGATGGAGGACATTGATTCGCTGTGGCGACGCCTGAGGGGAAAAGCCGAAAGGAAAAGAAGAAGCCAAGACGTGCTGAATGTCTTTTGAATTGTTTTATTGTTTTGGCTATAAAGGGATTTTTTTTATCTCAAACAATTCTACATACATTTTATTTACCATTCCATTCAAATAGTTGTTTATGTGAACTCACTGAGAAGCAGTCTATTGAGATTGTATGAAAGGGGCCGGACGAAAGTAAAATAGATCAATAAAATACTCAATTTTGATTCATTCAGTCAAAGACATAAATGGCATGGCATTAAAATGTACTTATTATTAAGAATAGTACACAGTGGTCTAGACTTGAAGAGTATCCGGGGTGGCTCTATAAGGATACACCTTAATTATATGATCTCATTCTTTGAAAAAGTCATGCAAACATAGATAACAATAAATGTCATTCGTCTGTGTAAGCTCTCAGTCGTACAGGAGTGGTCCATCGATGAAAAGGTTTCTTTCAGCCGTCAGCTGTACAGATGACGGCTGAAGAAACCTTTTCATCGAATAACTGTCATTCTATCAAAATGACCAACATTGCTGGAGGAGGGTTAAAACTGCACCGACCAACAAGAGCTATGTACAACAATCAATGTTGAATAAAATGACATTTAAATATGCATTTACTGCACACATTTGCTGTGGCGACCCCCTGAAAGGAAAAGCCGAAAGGAAAAGAAGATTTACTGCACACATATCACATCTAAGATAAAAACAAACACACGTCACAAGAAAGCTTCCAAACAATACAAATACTTACATTTATAATTTCATCGTATAGTTTCGAGTGACGAAATCTTGACGGCTTACTTAAAAAAAAAGTGTGGACTGATGTGATATGTGTTGGCACGTGATTGACATTATAGTACTGTGAACAATTGTAATGACAGTTTTATTTACAGAATGATATACTGCAAGAAAAATCAGTTTCAGTGAAAATCGTTATCTGGAAGAAAATTGATATTCCTGAGTGTGTTGCACCATCATTTAGTAAAGTTATATTTGTTACGAATGAAAAAAAGCTCTTGGCTGAGGCATATGATGAACTATTCATTAATCAGAATCAGAATCATCTTTATTGCCAAGTATGTAGAACACACAAGGAATTTGTTTCCGGTAGAACACGCTGCACTAGTATCGTCGTCAAAAAAACTGCTAATCACCTGGTTTCGGACTGTCCTGAATGTGGCTGTGTATTATGATTCCTATCTAGACATGTATTTGTTTGTTTTTTCATAGTTGCTATAGGTGCAATGATGAATTGATGAGTTGACGTGTGTGTCGACGCTTGAAATCAAAACGGATCTATGTGGGAAAGGAGAACTGAATCAACTCGCGTATACATTCATGGATGCCACAGCGGGTTGTTTACATTCAAATTGAGCTTGCAGCAGGCATTTGTGATACCATGTTTGATGGATGATGACGCCTTGGATGGGTAAATGGAGACTTTGATTCTCTCTTCTTTCATGCATAAGTTCTTCTAACGACAAGGCATACACACCTGGCTACTTGTAGTCTTTCTGCTCTGCAACACGACATCAAATAGCAGTTCACATGAACCCCAAAGGCTGATTGACTAACCCAAAAAGCACATCTGCTCTGTTGTTGTCACTGCATTACCCATCAAAACACACCCACTTTCACTCATCTGTCATCACCCCACAACCCAGTCATACCGTGACTGTAAAAGGGCGGCGATCCCGATTCTCATTGTTACACCAGAATGTTTGTTACGTTTAAAAGATAGAGTGATATAGACTCAGGTGAATCATTGTGGAAAGGTGTACTGTATGCATGTGTGGGCTCTCTGGAATCTTCCGGGGCCACAAAAATCGTTCTAGATTGGTAATGTATATCATAACAGTCACATTGTAACTGGATGCTCAAATTATTACAAAAAAATGAAAATGTTTGGAAAATTTAAGCAGTCAATTAATGGTCAGGAACAATAAATGCTAATTTTTTGATGGGGGAAAAGAAACAACAGAAAAGTATGATTGATCACCTCAGACTCATTGCAGCAAAACACATCAGAGAGCCGATAGAAATCAGGATCCAAATCAGGGATCGCTGGCGCCGGGTTGAATATTGTAGTAACTGCAACAAGAGTCAGTTGTCAATGTGATTGATAAGTTTATCTCACATTTGTTTTATTTATAAAATTGTACGCATGAAGACTTTGTGACCCATACCTCAAGGTTACATCATGTAAAATAACATTGTCCTGAATTACACATTTTGTCCTGCATTACACATTTACTAATTACTTGATAATTGCCACCATCCATGTTTAGTGTCTGACCAAACAAACTGTTGGTCAAGCAGAATCCAAAATTAAGTTGATGTGTGCTCCCATCTGGAAAATAAACGTGAGTATAAAATGGTTCCAGAAAGTGCTTTCATCTGCATAACATAAATATTTGGCATTTAAATTTAAGATCTTTGCATTTGGCACATTTCTACACGATCAACTTTCATCTCTTTGCTGCTGTGAAATGTAAATTTCTCGACTGCGAGACTAATAAAGACAAATCCAATCCAATCCAAGGGTGTGAGTGACCTTAATTAACATTTAACAATAGAACAGGAAAGATCATCAACTCCGTTCCTGGGGATTGCTCTACTGTAAAGTTGAGGTGTAAACGCTTTCATAAAGGCGTCATTTTAAATGATTTTATTAGCATTGGGAAAAAAAAAACATACTTGGAAAATAGCTGGTAGAACCAGGATCAGATCCTTCAGATAAAACTGTTGCATTCCCAGAGTGACATGAGGTTGTATAAATGGAATTTGCATGACTACATAAAGTCTAAACCCAATACAGTACAGTGGACGTGTCAATGTGTGAGTGACATCCACTCTGACTTTTTCCGTGTTTATATTTAAGAGTAGAATATAGACATTTGGAATCAACTGTACATGTTGCACATCACATCATGACGCATATTAATGAGCAGCAAGCCTTAATGCATCTAATGCTGCGATTCATTTGTATGGGTGAGGAGAATACCGATTTAACAAAGCGATTAATTTGCATCCCGCTGGATACAAAATCAAGGCTCTTGCAAATGTCTATGTGTTAGGGATGTGTATATTCTTGTACATCAATATCTAACCTGGCTTTGGCCCAGTGTGTATGCGGTTTGGGAAAGTGTAAGTATGTGTGTGTGTGTGTGTGTGTGTGTGTGTGTGTGCGAGCGCGTGTGTGTGCGTGCGTATGTTTGCGTGGGCACATTGGAGAGCATCTACGTGGGTTTGTGCCACGTGGCGCTTTGAGGTAGATTTTAGGTGGAAATAATGGCTTCCACTTCAACATACACAATCAAAATGATCATGTCGAAACATGACATGCTCACTCTTCAAAAATAATAAAACTGTTTCTGGGCTATGAATATTTGGATTTGATCTTAAGTGCCTGGTGCAAATCAAAGGTGAAGTGTGGTGTCTGCGGATGTGATCAAGTTATCTTTTGGGATTTTTTTGTAGGCATGTGCAGTTAGGAGTTTGCGCCGTTATGGGAGTGAATACACCTAACTTGAGACCATGCCAGAACGGCTCCACTCATTTTCTGCAGGAGAAGCAAATGGTCGACAAGGCAGAGGCATAAATAGATTAGCTAAGCAGAAGATCTACAAATGAAAAGTACATCTAGAAGGAATTGCAAGAAGATCCCTACGTGTGGATGATTTTAATTGAGCACTGTTAAATGAGCACTTCGTGCATGTGTGGAAAAAAAAATAATTCAAGAAATGTTGATTATAATGACCCTAAACAACCGGTGCTTTAAGCGCAGCAAATATGACATCATTCTGTTTTTAATTAGCAAATTTTACAAGGTTATCTGCTCAATTGTTAAGATCTGGACATTAGTAGAAAGTGCTAGGTAATATTGTTAAAAATGTGGAACTATGGTATTTTTAACTGACATCAGTGTACATTTTAAACCATAAAATCACCAATTTATGAAACAGTCTAACTTATATTGGATGCTCATGTTGTTAATAATTTTGACATTTGCTTAAAATCATGGACCATTCCGAGGAGTGTGTAAAAATGTTAGCTTGCTCTATCTGTTCCTGGATCATCCATCTGTGCCGTGATTACAGTGTTTGCGCCAAGCGTGATATTTCCAGTGCTGGTGGCAAATAATTGAGCTCTTGAAGAGTGCATGGAATAGCTTCCAAGAGAATGCTAAGGATGGAATCTAATCAATATGCAGGCAATTGTGGCTTTTGTGAAATCCCAAGTACATAGATGAAGGACAAAATCTTCCTCACTGATATTGATCACACCCGTTTATTCTGCAGGCGTCAGTGGAACTGCGTGAACAAACTTGCACACAAATAGAACAGCCCAGCTCATGGAACACAAGTGGAAATTATGGGATTCACACAAACTGAGTCATGTCTGGTAGTTCCTAATCTGCCTGCGTCAAAGGCTGTTCTGGAGATGTGGCAAATATCAGTAATGCGGAAAATTCTTTGATACAGTGGTGAAAAACAACTTATTGTTGCTGATTGAAGAAGACTTGGAAATGGGACCAGGAAGATACGTAGCTTGTACACACATGAGTCACTGGCTAGTACGTAAAAGATGGGAAGTAGGTCTAATTTATTCTGGATTTGAGAAACAATGAAAAAAGAATTTATAAACTCCTGCAGTTTTATGGGTTAATTTCATTGTATTATCTCTAAATAAACAGAATACATGATTTTCCTCTTTTTTTCCATACGTTCTTCTGACAAGTGTTCCCGAAAGCCAGCATTTACAGTATACATTGCCTCCGGCGACTGACATTTGCGTAATTTGCGTCATCCTCGGCGTTAAGTCTCCAATGCCAAACGCATTAACACTCAATCCCTCCAGAGAATTGCATTCACCCAAGACGGATGGCTCCACAACGTCGAGGTGCCCTCTTTGCCAAGCCTGTTTGGTCTCCACGTCTCTCTGCTGCCACATGGTAAGAGAGGGGGAGCGCGGTGAAAGAGGGTGGTGTTCAGAGAGGCCATCTGGGCATCCCATCTGCAAGGCAGTTATGGCTCTGACGTTTGCGTTCTGGCAGTGCGCAGCGATCGATTACGAGTGACGGACCCTGATGAGAAACTCCTCAGACGTCTTCATGACGCCGAGGGCTTCTAATAATAGGATGTTGTTCAGGATGACAAATTCTGGAACCTGGTCACCATGACATGGTGTAAGGGGATGCAGGAAAGCAAGCAAGTACCATGGTTGTTTGATTGGCACTCTGATTTGGAAATCCTTATGAATGAAATATGAACATAGAGGAATACACTGCAAATGAAAACAGTTGTCTTGCGTGTTTGTGAGACGCTTAATCTCAATCGCTCATGGATCAAGAATTAGACCCCACTTTGTAGACACTACAGTATTTCTTCTTTGGATGAAATCTGCTCTTTTGAGTGGGCAGCATGTGTTACGTGAGCCAGTGCTCATTCTGTCCCGTATGATGTCCCTGATGCATATAAGATTTTCATTACAATAACATCCGGTGGGATGGATCTCATCGGGGAACTGTGCACGTTATAACTAATGAAGACAGCAGCATCACCACGAGACTGTATGTACGTGGTACAGTACCTGGATACACAGCCAAACATGCCAACCCCACAGTGCCCCAAAAGTGAATACACTAACCAATCAAGAACAGTATGACACTGTTATCAAATGCAAACACTTTTAGCGACAGCAATGTTTACTTTAAAAAAACACAACAAAACAAAACAAAACAAAAAACCTGTGACTCATGATTTTCAGAAATAGGATTTACTTTTGACAATAAATAAATAAATAAATAAATAAATAAATAAATAAATGCACAAAGAAATAAATAAATAAATAACATAACACATTTTTTAAGTTAAATTTTGATATTTTAGCTATCATTCCTAAGTCCCCTTTGTCTGCAATCAAACAATAAAATGTAACTTTTCCAAAATATCTGAATCTGCCATGATAACACTGTTAAAATATGTCCAACTCCAAAGGTGAACTCATATATGAGAGTCCATACAGTGGACATCCACTGACCTTTATTTTCTTGAGCCATGCGTAATGCCTGCAAAGACATTTGGGGGGAAATCTCAAGCTGGCAAACCAGTACTTTTGCAGAACTGATAGCTGGAAGAGCATCCTGAAGCTCCTCCTTGTTCAGCATCATGTTGGCACCAGCCACAATCACAATGGCATTCTCACCTGCATGGAGACAACCGCATGCACGGATTGGCTGTCAAATGATCTGAATGTCGACCAATTTACAGTACATTTGGCTTTAGAAGTGGGAAAAATGTACTGTGGTGTTGATATTGTTGGGGAAAGCCATCTGTGTTTCAGTCCCTCATAAAAAACAAAATGAGAGGCTTTCATGGATTTTACAATTGTAACCCCAGTATCCAGAGCTTTGACATATGAGTGTACATGTCATTTATGGGTACATGCAAAAAAAAAAATAAAAATAAAAATGAAATCCACGTCCATCTCGTTTCACACTTATACAGTATTTCCATTTTAGCATCAGGGGTGGACAACTATAATAGGTAGGTGGATTCCACCCTGAATTGGTCACCAGTACATCACCGGGCACATGAAGTACTGTATACATAAAAAGTATATGGACCCCTGATTAATTGCCAGTTATTTATGATTGAAAAATACGAGATAAAAAAAAAACTAAACAAATTAAAAAAAAAACTACACTTTTTCTGATGATTTCTGTGGGGTCAACGAGAGTAAAAAACCTTTACCTGCATCGTTGACAATGATGGAGGCAACGCCGGTGGCTGCTTTGGCGGTCTGTCCAACAAAGCCTAAGAAAGTGAAGAATGAAAAAAGAAAGTAACATTGTCTACAATTTCAAGTTTGATTCTAAAACCACGCATTCTCGTTAAATGGATGGCCACGTTGGGCTGTGTAATTAGTGACGGTGGGCTCCCCTCTGCTAATTGACAAACGCCATTAATTAATTCCTTGCCTCATCAAAGGCAAGCATTCAAGGACAAGTTTCCTTTTCAAAAAATAATTCACACTGGTTTGATATCGAGAGCTATTGGAAGGCATGTTGTTTGAATATGTCACATATGCTTACCTGTTGCTCAGTCAGGAATTTGGCCACTGTATTGTGGTAAAGGTTTTCCTTCAGCTAGCTTGAGTAACATATAGAATGCTTTGCACACGTGCTTTTTGGTGTCTGTTGGCTGTGTAAGCTAAACATTGACAGATTTCCATGTTTCTTCTTTTGTGGTCATTTCTTTTCTCAATCTTTAACTTTTCTTCCACCCATGTCAAAAAAAAGGCAACTACTTTGGGCACAAAGAAGCGTGCTGTGTTGACGCACACCATTTGGAACTGTTAGTTTTCAAATGCGGATCCTGAGAACTTGGTTTTAGGAAACTTTTCATGGGAGGGTGTTGTTACATTTTTGGTAGCTATTGCAATCCAATTTAATTTTTTATTGATTTATTTATTTTTGATTGTTGAAGCAAAAAGTTAACATACAAATAGCAAGGTTCTCATCTACACTGGATGACAAATTTTATACAGTGGACCACACCTGTGTGTATAAACTATTAAAACTAATTTCACTGTATTGACATAATTTGGGTGCAACCTTTGTTTGTGAAAATATTGAAAGTTTTAGCCTACCTAAAACTCAAAGGCTTGCCTGCTGATGATATCTTGGGAAAAGCTCGTGTTTACCTGTGTACACGCCATTGTCCATGAAATTCTGGATATAACGGTCTCCAAAGGAGTCGTTACCAAGCTAGAATAGACAGAAGACAAAACGATTACAAGGAAGGTGTCAAGCAGGGTCAGACTTGGTTAGCGGCAACGTTTGAAAAGTGTATACTGAAATCTCAGAAGAGTTGCATTTTCGTGTGCCCTGCCAGCATACTGGCATGGTGCCGCCACCGACAATAAGCAAACGCGAACACACAAAAGTCAACAAAAGCAAACACGTGCAAACACACGACCAGCTGTGCCAAGCCTTGAAGACACGATTACCCCGCCTTTACGCCTCTTCATGCCCAACTCGCTTCATTTTTCTTTCTTCCGTCCACATCTATAGCCACTTTGGGTTGTGGAGGGGGTCCCCACCTTGGCCTGAGGCACCTGCTTCGAACCCACGCTCTCCAAAAATCATGCCAAAATACGGGTACTCGTAGCTGTGTGATGATGGGTTGGGCGGGTATTGGCTGCTTGGCCCCATTCACTTTGAAGAGTGGCCTTCTGTCTTGAATGTTTTTGATAAGCCAGAATGTCTATTTTTGGGTTCTCGTCTCCCCATGCCCGGAGAGCTCCTCCTGCACTAGGTTGTTATCGATCGGGCCTCTTTGTTCTGACAGAGGTGGGGCGTCGGTGCTTTAGTGCTAGGGTTGAAAGGCCACACCATGCTTACTGATCGGAGATGCCGGGTTGTGTCGTATGGGAATATGCCTGTTTGGAGGCGTGCAAGAGTGGGTGGCGTATGCACGCAGTCTGGTATTGATCAAGAGAAAATGAGACATTGAGAGTTTATTCCAGAAAATGAAGTTTTGGGAGTTGCAAAAAAGTTGTCGGAATATAATTTGCTTTGGTGTAAACTGTTGGAGTGCGAATGTACAGTTGCTAATTGATTAAGTATGTGAATCATCATCTGGCCTTTGTCAGCCATGAACCAGATACAAATTCCCATCATAAATACCATGCAGATCAAACACAACATCTACCATGTGACTATTTTGCACTTTTGGAACAGCTTGATCTGTCTTTGACTGGATAAGTAGTGTGATTACAGGTGTGATAATGGCAGGGAGGACTGTTCCTTTGACTCCATCATGACCCAAACGATGCACAGAAATTCCTTGAGCTGCACCTTCCTCCAGAGAAAACCACACACAACACTTCATGCACCAGAAGTCTACAAAGATTTATTGACTTTAGAACTGTATAAGGCTGGAATGTATGCATGCCCTCATGTTGACTTTTTTACTCTGACAAAACCCTTATTATTGGGACTCGGATAGACAGTTAAGACATCTTTACTGTATATACCTTGGCGACCATTGCAGTTTTGGCACCCATTCTTGCTGCTTGTATGCACTGGTTAGCCCCTTTCCCTCCAAAGCCAATGAAGAAGTTGTGACCATGGATGGTTTCCCCTTCTTTAGGTAGCCTTGCTGATTGGCTGAGGGTAAAAACAAAAAATACTGTGACCACAAAGATACATTTTAAATGTACATGGCTTAGCTTTTATACAGTGTGTGCTGGGTTTGGTCAAACATTGCATATACAGTAAAGTCTCGTTATATCGATATCGGATATATCGATAGTCCCGGTTATATCGATACTATTTCTATGCACGCACGGAGAAAATTACATGCAAACGGGGTCGGATATATCGATAGTCCCGGTTATATCGATATTTTTTCGGACTCCCTTGAATATCGATATAACGAGACTTTACTGTAATTTATTAGGATCAACTCATTCCATACTTATTTATTGATTTTTTTACACTTTGCAGTTTATGTCTACTACTCTATCAAGTTTTTTTTTAAAAAAAAACACACCAAAAACAATATTAAAAACCCCTTTACACCCGATATCTGAAATATCACAAGTGTGTTCAAATTTGCCAAAACGATGGAAGAAGCAAACAGTAGAGTAGCTGACTCAAGGTCGGTTGAAGTACAGCCCCTGTGCTCCCCACTTTTTGGCCCAGGTGGGTGCCTTTACGAGCTGTCTGTCCTCCACCAATAGAGACTAGAAGGTGAGTAATATGGGCAAAGAGAAGACGACGATAACATGCATGCGTCAAGACGTGGTGGTTTGGCCTCAGGCCAGCGTGGCCACAGAGCCAAAGGACCTGCGGTTGGTAAAATGTTGTCATTAAATTGCTTCCCCCCCTCTGTTGTTTGACTTTCTTTTAGACATCAAGCACGTGTGGGGAACTTTGTTTGATGCAGGTGTGCTATATATTAAAAAAATGTTTCCTCAATCCCTGCATTTCCTGTAAGCCGAGTCAGTCAGAACATGAGAGGATGCTATAAATGCTGCTTTTGCATTTGTGTGTAAAAACACTCCAATATCAAAAGCAGGAACAGGATATGAGGTCTGAAAGGCAGCAATGGGGTAAGAAGGAAATAGCACAAAGGGCGAACATTTAAAATCACACACCCAATACTAGTCGCAACTGAGGAAGATCAGCTGATAAAATTCTATCTGAAAAGAATTTAGACAGACATAAATTAGACTACAGTATAAGTATGATTGATGATGCTTTCACTGGAAGATAGAAATACATAGTGCCGAAAGTACATTTTCCCTCACAGAAGTGAAACAGATGTGATGTGACATGAAACTTTTTAAAAACAGTGGTCACTACAATGGACAGCCTACAATGTTAAGAGCAGGCCTTAGTTTCATCTTGTCTGACTCTTCTTTTCCTTTTGGCTTCATCCTCCATCTAACCCTATTTTGTGCATCACACCAGCTACCTTCATGTCATCTTTGACAATATCCATATACCTCTTTGGTCTTCCTCTCTGTCTCCTGCTTGGCAGTTCAAGGATCAGCATCCTTCTCCCAGTATAGTCACTCTCTCTCCTCTGGACATGTCCAAACCATCTCAGTCTGGCCTCTCTGACTTTGTCTCCAAAGCCTCTAATATGAGTCGCCCCTCTGATATATTCATTCCTGATCCTATCCAACCAGGTCACTCCCCAAGAGAACCTCAACATCTTCATCTCTGCTACCTCCAGCTCTGCTTCCTGTCTTTTCTTCAGTGGCACTGTCTCCAGTCCAAACATTATGGCTGGTCTCACCACCGTTTTATACACCTTTCCTTTCATCCTAGCTGAAACCCTTCAATCACATCATAATTATATCATCTTGTCTCACTCCCTTGATGTAATTCACGGACAAAACGTTGCTATGTGGGCGTGCATTTACAAGTGTGTTTGTGTATATGTGTGGGTGTGTGTGTCTGTTTGTGAGTAAGTTGTGTGTCTATTTGCGGAGTATTCCAGTATTTCCAGTTTTGTAGGGCCAGATTTTGTACTATGCTAACCTGAAACAGATGGAAGCCAAGAAATCATGAAATCAAGATTAATCACTTCAAAACTTTTTTATTTTTATATTTCAGTTCAATTTATAGACAAAATGTAGAGTCCAAAATTCCTTCTGCTGAGTTATGTTGTTAATAAAGACTCGTGAGCCAGGTTCAGAAGCTGCCTTGCAAGCCCAAGTTCTGACCTTAGTTCTGCCATGCACCACAGATGAGCTTGTGTTTTTGGGTCGGAAGCAGATACTGGTTTTCTCCATTTTCTTCTGAGCTTACCATCCTTTTAGAATCAGAATCAGAATCATCTTTATTGCCAAGTATGTAGAACACACAAGGAATTTGTTTCTGGTACAACACGCTGCACTAGTATCATCATCAAAAAATTGCAAAGAGGCACTATACAGTTCCATTTGGGCTAATGTTCAAAGAGTTAATTGCTTGGGAGAAGAAGCTGTTTAAATGTCTGCTGGATTTGGTGCGCATGGATCGGTAGCGCCTGCCTGACGGGAGTAGCTGGAAAAGGTGGTGGGCAGGGTGCGGAGGGTCCAGTAGGATTTTCCGCGCCCTAGTTTGGATTCTTGCAGTGTGCAAGTCCTCGAGATAATACTGATACAATACTGAAACAAATATCGCTCTCCTCACAGTTGAATTTGTCAAAAGTACTAGATAAAAAAGTACTAGATACCAACAAATGATGGTACAATTCTGAACTTTGGATTCCTATCTATCAATTTATCAAAAACCCAAAGAGGGACCAACCCCAACATAACCCTTTATTTGAAAAAATTTTTAAAACATTACAAATTCAAGCAATTGACACCAATTCATCAAACCTCTCGGGTTTTATTGTTCTAAAGCAGGGGTGGGCAATCCCAGTCCTGGAGGGCTACTACCTTGCATGCTTTCCAACTCTCACTGTTGTAACACACCCAATTCCAATGGACAGCTGCAATACAGCCTTTCACCGAGCTTGCTGATGATCTGATCATTAGAATCTGGTGTGTTGCAACAGGGAGATACAGAAAACATGCAGGATAGTGGTCCTCCAGTATTGGGATTGCCCCCCGCCCCTGTTCTAAAGCAGAGGTCCCCAACCCCCGGGCCGCGGACCGGTACCGGTCCGTGGATCATTTGGTGCCGGGCCGCGCAGAAAGAATAAATAATTTACATAAAATGAAAAGTGAAACATTACCAGATTACATCCATCTATGACGTACTCCTGACGCATGGTAAAACGCTTGTCTAGGTCACGTGATACATACCGCTAAAATTAGCCCACCGTAAACTAGCAAAATGAGTAAAAAACAAAAGTTTTTGGAATGTTTCTTTATCCGCCGGTCTGTGAAAATATTGTCAAATTGACCAAATTGACCTTGCTATGCTGATACTTTTGTCAGTGATTTATGATTGGGCTTGCGATCATCCCAGGGTGTCAACTGGGAAGGCTTGCGTACACGCAACACCAGTGAGGGTAACGCAGTAGAGAAAATGGATGGATGGAGAACAGAAAACTGCTATTGTCTGATCAATACTCAAGTACACATGACCGTCATGCCTGGATCACGCAACAAAATAAATGTAATCTCTTACAATGGAACTCGATCACATTGCTCCCATAAAATCCTCAGTCAAAACACTGGCAACACAACAGGACATATTAAGAAATCCCCATCTCCCGACTTAATTGGACTCAATCTTGTCAAATCAAGCTGCTGAGGGAGGAGGGACGGAAAAACGTTTGAGGCCATAACAGTGACCATCGCGTTGGCAACAACAATCATGGAGGAAGAGCCGTCAGGTATGATTGTGGCAATACCATTTGTTGTAAAATAAAAAACAAAAGGAAGAAAAAAGTCATAATTGGGTGACGGTTTGGGCTGTCTATTCTACGAAGAGAACTTGAGTTAATGTTCATTCTACTTTTGATTACAGCAGCAAGTAGTCAACATAATATAATGCGAGATATATAACTATGCTATAAGGTCATAATCAGATAATCGTCACATTTGACATCAAAAAGTGGTGGGGGCCATAAATTCCTCGTTTGTTGCTGAATTAAAACCATTCTGCAAGGAGGAGCGGGCCGAAATATCCTCACAGAGATGTGAAAAACTCAACGCTGGTGATAGAAAGTGTTTGCTGCTTGCTGCCAAAAGTGGCCCAATGATTGTTTAGGTTCAGTGGGGCACATACTTTTTCACGCAAGGCCAGGTGGCTTTCATTTTTACCCCTTTAAACATTTTCATTCAGTTTACCTTTGTCTGTTTAGTGATATTTCTTATGATTTTAAACAGTCGAGTGGGGATGAAATATATTTTGTTATCATACTCTGCTCCTCAATTCCATGGCTAAGTCACGTTGTTCTTGTTCGGGAGTGGCTATACACGCCAGCTCATCACCCAGCTGTAGTTCTTCACCTCATTTTGGCTGTTATAAATTAATTCCCAAACCAGTCCTCAGTACAAGTTTGTGCGTGTGTGTATGTATATATATATATATATATATATATATAAAATTATGAACATGTACTTCGCAAGACATTTTCTAGTTGCTCCTCTAAAATTGCTGTGTGCAGTGCTGCAAGTAAGTAAATGAAAGGTAGTCTGTAGCACGAGCTGTGTGATGTCATAGCAAAATCACAGTACTATAATGTACCAAACTACTTATGAATCATGCTGATGCAAGGAGCGAAAAAACAAACAAATTGGACAGTCTAAAAAACTGAGCCCAATTGTAACACATCCTGTATTTTAGTCTGTATAATACTATTTTTTTAAAGAAAATGTTGTTGCTTTAGAAATGCTCAAGAATGTCCTTAATTTAGGTTCTTAACAGGTAAAAGGTGTGACTATACAATGAAGTTTGACAGTAGGGGGCGCTGCACATCCTTTAAAATGGGTGAGACTCCTGACTGACTGTGCTCCTCTGTGTATATGTATGTACAAGTGCACTGATGTTTCATTCAACGCAACTTTCTACAAAATGACCTTTTGTGTTTTAGTGGATCAGCAGCATACACCGTGTCTGTCTGTCTGTCTGTCATTTAGCAATGCGATAAGTTCGACTTTTCAAGACAGCAGGATTTTTCCACTTCAAAGTCAGGCACATCACATTGGAAGGCTTGAAACGTATTCCTGATAGCCTACCCTAGCCGCTGTCTGACCTCCATCTGTAAAGCCCCCCATGCCCACATAGCTTATTAAAATTTGAAGTCATAACTCATGTCCTTTGAAAGCGGGATACAATGCAGAATCGGCAGTTAAATTGTTCATGAGAAACATGAATCGAGATCGAGATGGTGTAGCAGGACTATTTATGTAATTTTATTTATTTATATTTTAATGACATTCAGAGTTCTACCAATAAGACTTAGTTTAAATATTGTCTTTTTTTTTAATCACTCCCCCCCCCACACAGACACAATTTTATGAAAAAAAAAAAAAAAAAAAAAAAAAAAAAAACCTGTAAACATGATTTTCAGTGTGATGGTAACATCTGATCATGTGAGGTGTATCCTGTCATTGCTTGCAAAGTTCATGATAAATGCGGGTGAAAAACACGCATGTGACAGACGATTTGTGGGAATGCATTCTATTTGGCTCTAACAATGTCACCACCAAGCAGGCTTATGCAACATCTACTCTTTCAGGCGTACAAACATCATAATTAGTGACAATCTTTAGATCTCCAGCATCTGTCAAAAAGCAGAACAATTATGTGCTCACTACACATTTAAGACTGCAAGTCTCCTCTGCAAACATAAATCTCATGATGGCAACGTTCCTTATTAACTTCTTCGATAAAGACAAAAAGGGAATTATTAAAAAGTAGAACTCGGCTGACAATTTTTATTAATCTATAGCCCGAAGGTTGCCAAGCTGAAATATGTTATTGATTAACGTTGCAGAATTTTTAGGACAAGTTATGAAAATCCAGAAGTAGTTACTAAGTTTAAACTGCTTCCTCTATTTTTGTGGAGGGAGTTACAAGCCATGATAGAAAATACACTCTAGCTAATCTTTTCCATAAACTCACAGACCACGTCAAAAACAAAATGGCTGATGGGCAATTGTGGTTCTTGTTATTAATAAACAATCATTCAAGCAGGTTTTAAACACTGCTTCTGTCACTTACTTCAAGTAACAACAGTTGGGATTTTGAATTATACTTGATAGATCCAACTTTGTGATTCAAGAACAATCACTTGTTTAAAATTGTCCTATCAATACTTGATTGGCTTTTTGTTGTATACTGATTTCTGTATTTGTTTCTCATAAAATACAATGATGATGTTGCATACACTCAAAATAGTGAAAAATCAGCCATTTTGGGTCATGGATGAACTCATTCATTGCCAGAAGATGTACAAAAATGTGTACACTCCCGTGCCAGGGTTTTTGTCATTTTCACTCAAATTGAAGGACCCACAGAATATTGACTTTTAGGACTACATAAACATTCAAGACAGTGTTACAAACCTTAGACTCACTAATTTCATCAGAAAAAAAAGAGTTATTTCCAAGGTTACATGGGTGTAGAGATATTTGAGCTTGAAATGGGGTACAGCTGTACAAAACACAATGCAATCCATACATAATGATTTATATAGCGCTTTAACAACGGCTGAATCTGTAACAAAGCGCTAACATCGACAAAAGGCAAATGCTTCCCCTTCGTGGAAGGAAAAAAAAAACATTGCCACAGGTCTGACCAGCGCTTTATCGGTACAAGAAAAAAAACAAAACCCGAACAAATCCGGGAATGGCACTCCACGTCACACTTTTCAATTCCCGAAAAAATGAATTAATGAATCAAAATTCACAGTGAGGACTCATCACAATATTTACTACCTTTGTTTTGAGTACACACTTCCTTTTTACACCTACCTATTATTTTACTCTTGCATGAACAACATTTTGGGATGTTACAAATTTCATTAAGATATATAGCCGACAACACAGTTGTACTGGCAACAGCCCCAACGCACAAACCAAACTGCACGGCTTTGGGACAGGAGAAACTTGAAAGCTGAAACCCATTACACGAACACTGCCGCTCCTTTGCGAGGACAAAGAGTGTGACCTCTCCACCCTAAGCCGTGATTTAATTTGCATGCAACCAACTAAAAGGAGAACCAGATTCAAAATTGATTTTCAGACAGCTATTGAACGCGATTAACGGTTCAAACCCACAAATACAAAATGAAAACACTTGTAAGGAGCATAAGGGCAGATGGTCTGTCTGACTGAACTAAACACATGCTGAGCGGGTGGCTGGAACATCTTATGTGACTCACTTGGCCACACCTCTTAAAGGTGCACACAAATGTAGTACAAAGTGTGCATGTGACATTTGTCAGAATTATACTTGATAGTACCAGTCTATTTCTGAAATGCTTTTATATTTTTTTGAAAGTGGAATTAGAATCTGTATTGTCATTGCACAGTGTACCACATTTAGCTACAGCAGAGGCAAAATTGAAATAAATACAGGTAACATCCGACTTACGACCGGTTTCCATTCTGACAAAACCATCGTAAGTCAAAATGGTGGTCGTAAGTCGAAATCAATTTGAAATGTTGAATGGAGACTCGGTGCTAAATGACTTGCAAACAACCTGATTTGGACGCCACGGGGACAGGCGGGTGTGGCTCTGGGTTGCTGGTGTTCTACCAGTTGCCCTCTCCTTGGCCTTATTACACTCTCCGCGCCGACGCGCAGTCCGACCCAGCGGCTGTCTGCGGCGCCGACGCGTCCAAACCACCACCTCGCCGCGAAGCACAACAAACTGGCTCAAAGAGGCGGCGGCAGCCGTGGGCCTGATTCAGCGTTCTTGTCGCGGCAAGCCCGCGCGCCCGACTGCCGACAGCTGACCCGCCTCGGCTCTCGTCATGGCTGGCATCGGGGAACCCTTCCCCTGTTCTCGTCGCAGCAGTCCCGCGCGCCAGAGCGCCAACGACCACCAGCCTTGAAACTCCCCCCGCCGGTGCCATTATGCAGTCGATTGTTGTACGAGAGTGAGATGCTGGCTGGCTGGCCAAAATTCTCGTACGCGTTTGTTAAGAGACTGTTATTTTGTATCCTCATTTTGTGCAATGCTGTAATATTCTCTGTTAAGATAAATGTGGCATAATGCTGAATGTTGAGTGGATCTGGCAACCCAGCCACAACGCTACACCCAGTCCTTTGACAGCGATAATAAAAATAAATTGTTCTTGTACAATGCTGAGAGAAGCGGTTGCTCTCTGTGCTCCGGCAAATAAACATCCTACTTGTTTGATCTAAACAAGAAGGACCATCTCGAGTCTTTATTCTCCCAAATGCATTGCGAACACGCTGCAGATCTCAACAGCCATGCTAGCAGCAGGCGTAGAGTTAAAAAAAAGTCTGGCGGTCGTGGTCGTAAGTACGGTGGTCGTAAGTCACGCCGGTCGTAAGTCACGCCGGTCGTAAGTCGGATGTTACCTGTAGTTACACATCTTCAAATAAAGATACTGAATAAAAATATATAAGATTTTGTAGCTATTTGGCATAATCATAGCATCTGTGACAAACTACTTTTCAGGAAAATAAGCTATTTCGCTTGAGTGCTATTCTGATTGAGTTACCAAGGACCACATTGTGAAAGACAGTGACGTGCAGTCAGGGGAGGCAGGTGAGGCTGTGCCTCACCTGTCATCTAAGAAATATCAAATGAAAAAATAAATTAAACAGTTATATTTATTTAGTGATTTGTACTTTAAAGTTCTTTTCCATTTAACTTCACCATATTTTTTTTTTCCAAAATCGCTGAATGTTCACATTTACCGTTCAAATACTGAGTAGAGACGAGCGGTGAGGCAGCAGCTGGCTGAGCCTCACCATGGATTGCGCAATGACTATGCTCACTGTGCTGGCTTACTCTGCAGTGAGACCGCATTGTTGTCCTCTGCAAATCGCTATTAAAGTGTTCAAACACTTTTAGTAGATGAACTAAATTTCTACAGTTTCGCTGGTGTATATAATGTAGAGTCACTTTAGATTATAAACAATGTACTACAGTTTATTTTATTTTTTATCTAAACTGTGTGAATAGGTGAGGCACACAGTCCTCCTGCCTCATGACAGGGGGCACTGGTGATTACAGATATTCTTCTTGTGCCTCCTTGGCTGCAGAATAATAGAATTAGTGAGAGCAAGCTACAGTAAACAGTTAGCAAGTTCAGTGCAACCATCCAGTCATTTTTTTTTTGTGTTGCTTGGCCTTATCTTTAGAATGGAGGATTACATATCTAATGAAAGAAATAGAGAGACTTTTAAAACTGAAGAAAGATAAGGAAGGTTTCTACAAATAAGTTATCGATGCCTTTCTTCAGAAGGAGCGGCGCATGGACTTCATTTATAAGTAAAGGTAACACGATAATAAAGTTTTTTTTAATTCTTTTTTTTCTATGCCACAGTTTAAATAAAGAATGCTGACATGACATTTTAAACAAAACACGCTAACTGTTGCCAATTAAATGGTGAATGAGCTACTCTGTAGAGTTCATATGACTGTGATGACGTCAGTGCCTCACCAGCCATGAACCTCACCACACGTCACTGGGCATGACATATTTTTTTGTCAACATTGAGCAGCATAATTACGTTTCAATATTTTGGCTATTGCAGTGTTCAATTGCGGTTTTGTATTTTATATATTCCAAGTATTTTCTTTCATGGGAGTCAGGGGAGGTGGAACAGATCAATTACAAATAAATGAATGCAGAATTTTTATTACAAGTCGATTAAGTTGAGTAAGAAAAAAAACTTGTCAGTCATGGTACCACCGTGCTTTCACTTCTGATTTTGTTTACCTTTGAGCTTCAGCAACAGGAATCACAGTTTAACCAATCTGATCGTTCCCTCCGCACTATTTTTCATCAGAGTACACATTTGAGGAAGTATATAATTTTGCAGGAAGACACTTTCAAAGATAACCAGTAATCTCTCGGTAATAGTAATAATAATAATAATAATAATAATAATAATAATAATAATAATAAATTTCATTTATATGTGCCTTTCAAAACTTTCAAGGTCACTTTACAATAACAGGATTAGTTATATTGTTGGGCTGAGGTTACATACCTGACCAGGTCAGTCATGCAAGAACCAACCACTATCACGTCAAAGGTTTCTTCAGTCATTACCTGATAAGACACAACTGGGTTATTCAGGCCATAACAATTTCAAACAAATTAGAAGTTTCATTTCTGAATCTTAAGGGTATGCACTTTCAAGATCAGATTCAAGATTTTCAAAATTCCTTTCCAACTGTCCTTGTTTCTTTTTTTAGGAGACTAAAGAGGAATATTTAAGGTAAAATGATCAAATACGTTTCTCAACGTACTCCAAACCTGAAGTGCTTGATAGTTTGTTTCCTAGACGAGCATGGAGCAGACAATGAATAAGATATAAATAGAGTCTTCATCATTGGCTGAGTTGGATTGGATTCAGTCACATATTGGTGTTGTATGAGCATGTGTGTTTGCGTGTGTGCGGGGCAGTAGGTGGGGAGGGGGCTCTGCAGATCCTCAGAATCCTCATCTTGTATCTGAGCTAATGCTATTCGTGTTAATCTCTTCAAATCTCTTCCTCGGCAGTGGAGGACTTGGAAAGCCTGGCCGCTGGCAGTGGGATGCTTTCTTGACTTCCCTCTTTCTTTCCACATTTCACAAGATATTGTTTTTTTGTCTGCATGCAAGCAAAGTCAATGTTACAAGCAGGCAGTGATTTTACTGCAGGAGAAAATCCTCAAATATTCACTGTCCAAATCAGTTTAAAAAAGGCATTATTTACCAAAGTATTATACACTGATTTGTCAAAGCTGATCAAACTTCATCTTCGATGCATAGGGCTTCACTCATCCGCAGGCTAAAATGGCATCTCGATCAAATAAATAAATCCAGATAGATAAAACCATTTTAGCAATAGAATTTGAATCCCCCCAAAACATGTAATTACTCTAGTTACAAACTACAGTGAAAACATTTATATTCATCAAAAATGGGGAAAACAACAAGATAATCGTAATATGTTTTTTACCCACATCTTATTTGGGATTACAAGAATGACACTTTTGTTTGGTCTGTAAACTGTTGGATCATTTTAGAACAACAAATAACAGGTTCAAAACTTCCCGTTGGCTAAAATATGGGACACTTGAGCCATGAACTGTGCACAGTCCCGAGGTGTATCAATTTTGAATCTCATGTGTAGTCTTGGTTTTATGTGCAATAGACATGGATTTAAGAGGCTGTGCATTCATTTTTCTTAAGGCAATACAAAAGAAAAACAACCAGTTTGACAAAATGGTACACGCAATTATATTAAACATAATATAAAAGGCGTTGTCAAGTGGATTTCTGACAACGTGTACAAAATGTAGAAGTCATACTGGTTTGATGCAGAAACCGTACAAACGATTTTTCTTCTTTTGGTGTGTTTTTAAACATGAACTTGAACTTTCATGGTTGACAGTATAATACTTCAAGGAAGCCGTTTTAACGACAAACTTAAGACCATTACCGAGTTGTTGTTTTTTTAATAATGAAAAGTTACTTCAGTATTACAATTTTAAATTGAAATTCAGTGCGTAACGTTTATTATCATGTAATTATTGTTATGCAATTTAAAATAATATCATTGCTCGCTCACTTTTTAAATGAAAACTGCCATCTAATATTGTGATTGTTTTTAGCGTCGTTCACTAAAAAAATCCACCTATCATTGTAAAGTTGGTTATGAATTTAAAATGATGTTAGAGGAATAAACATCTGGTGAGTTCCCATTAAGTGGATTGTGCTTGCAGTAAATCCTTGATAAAATAATGGAAAATGGTATCATGCCTAATCCAACACAAAATGCGAGTAGTCATGCTACAACCCCAAAATTATTATACACACGGTGCTATTAAAACAATGACAATCATAATTTAATCATCAAAACACTCAACATGTTTACCTTTTCCGTTTTCTAAATGTAGGTGGCAAACGCACATTGCCCCGTCAGTGCTGAATGGCAGATACAATGAGGAAACGAATGCCTTACTAATATTATTTCATATCCAACGAGTACATAATTTATAGTAATGTACATACATCCTGAAAATATATATTATCACAAATTATCAGAATCAAATAGGCATTTCATCATACACATTGGTATATTGGAATTATAATATACACTGCTTAAACAGGCATTATGGTAGACCTCTAAATTAGGTCCTTCAAAAGGACCTAAACATGTACCCGGAAGTAATGGTGTATCGAGTCAAGGCTCAAATCGAAATTATAGTTATTGAATTGTCATCTTTTTCAGGTATTATGATTTGCACAATTGATATTTTAAAATAACAACAACGAATGTATAGTATATAGCGAAGATCGTAATCGTTTAAATGTTAATTCTTTAAAATGCCGAAAATAATAATTTCAATTCATCAAAGATTACCGGTACTAAAAGGTGTCAACAAAGTCCGAGTACGTTGGAGATTGGAGTGGTCCCGTCGCTCACCAAATAGAAAAGCGAAAGCGTACTCGATGAAGATTAGTTTTAACCGACACGAGAGAACGTTTTTCCAGTGTGCTGAAATCGACAGCGATGCAGACCTACTCCATCGAGTGCACTTGAATTTTGCAAAGCGATTTAAATTATGAATTGATATTTATGGAAGTCATGTTGGAAATATTTTTTTTCTGAACATCACATCAGAATGCAATTGTTTTATTCTAAGAATTATTTACTCTGACTTTATGGACACCCTTGTAGGTGGAGATGAGCGGTTGTATCTTAAACTGTCTCCGTACTGTCAAGAGTTCATAACTTAATATGTGCTCAGATCAAGACAATGTTCTGAGGATTATGATTGCACGAATCAAATCATTGACGGAAATTATTCTGGTGCCTTGATATATTTCCATGGCACCAACAACTCAACAGTGTCGCTCTCACAAAACATTGTAATTTAACATGTATTGAAATTAATAATAATGTTATTGTAATTTAACATGTATATAATGTCTGCAGTACTGTTCACATCAATTGGAACCAAACCTTGTAATTTTGTTTTACTTGTTTTCAGATTTATCAGAGTAGATAAAATGAACAACGTGTCACCAGAAGTTGCACTGCAGAGGATTTCACCGGAATTGCGACCTTTGCTGTTCAGTGTAGTGCGGAATGGCCGTGTGGGACTGGACTCCACAAATTGCCTCAGAGTCACAGACCTCAAAACTGGGTGAGGTTGTTCGTTTTGCACACAGGTCTGATAATAACAATTCAGGTGACACTGGCTTTTGAGGCACATATAATTGTTTGAATTTTAAATGAAAATAATAATACATAATATTTTTACCAAGTACAACTTGCTTTTTCTTTTTTTAAGAGTAGACTTTTGCCTTAAACGGTCTTCTGAAATTGATGTAAATATTAACATCTTTCTTCTTACCATCACTGCTGATATGTTGTCACTACATCCATTGGATTGGATTGGATTTGCCTTTATTAGTCTCACAGTTGAGAAATTTACATTGCATAGCAGCAAAGTTATGAAAGGAATGAAAGTAGAAAAGCAAAATACAGGAGCATGATGATCATAACTTGTCCCCCCATTAGTAAACTCACTGTCATGTTAAGCAAAGTAGCTTCAGATAATTGGAGTGACTTACTTCAACATCCTGTCGAAGGTACTCCTTTGTGTGAATGCAATCAGCATCAATACTTGGGTAGTGGGTTTCAAGGGCACTGTTGCAACACCAACAACAACCTTTAATAAATATATTTATATAAGGTCTGCAACTAGATTATTGCATCATAAATTCTGAGTCGTTAATTTAATTACAATTATATGTACTGTATACTCATTTTTGAACAATGTTGCAATTTGGTAAATGTTTTGTGTTTTCAGAGATTTTGTTCTGTATCTGTTGATTGAGATTACAGTTAATTAATTAGGGGTTACCTTGGTTTCGTACTGAATTTATTGTTTTTCTATAATTATCTCAGCACAGTTGTGGATCATTTTTAAGAAAATCTCAGCCCCTTGATTTCCTTTCTGGAAACTAAAAGCAGCATACCCTATATAATAATGTATTGTGGCACATCATGACGGCCCGGTAGTCGATTAGTTTAGCATACCGGCTTCACAGTGCCGAGGTTGCCGGTTCGCGTCTCGGTCTGGCCTCCCTGTATGGAGTTTGCATGTTCTCCCCGGGCCCGCGTGGGTTTTCTCTGAGTCCTCCGGTTTCCACACTCCAAAAACAAGCATGGCAGGCAGATTGACCACTCCAAATTGTCCCTAGGTGTGAGTGTGAGAGTGACTGTTGTACGTCTTTATGTGCCCTGCGATTGGCTGGCAACTAATTCAGGGTGTCCCCCGCCTCGTGCCTGAAGACAGCTGAGATAGGCTCCAGCACCCCCCGCGACCCTAATGAGGAATAAGCGGTACGGAAAATGGATGGATGAATAGCACATCATTCAATATTGGTCTACACACACTTGTCTTTGATATTTTCTTTGCAATAAGACTCAAGCAAAGTGATGGTTAAGTCGTTTTATATTTTAACTATTTTTCAAGAAATTAAATTGATTCAACAAACCAGCCAATTCAAACATGACAGACTGTAAATGGTTTGCACTTGTTCAGTGTTTTTATGTTTTGGATTATTTTGTCTTTTCAGATGTACATCTTTGACCCCAGGTCCTTGTTGCGATCGCTTCAAACTTCACATCCCATATGCTGGAGAAACCCTGAAATGTAAGTGAGGAAAACTGAACATACTTATTCCATGAGTTTTATTTAATTCAATGTGTGATGCATGAAAGTCTGCAGTTGCAGCTTCCGGTCATGTCACCAACATTGTATCGATCAATGTTTTGCCATTTCACGAATTAGATCTTTACGGTTTCACAACGAGGAACAATCAATATTGGTGTTTCAATTGTGTGCGAGACCTAAGTACTTTATGTGTGACAGTAATTGCACGCAAAGTTATGATTGTAAATTGCTCAAGATAAAATCAGTTGGAGAGAACACAACAGAATTTTGCCTTAATCACAATCAAAACCATATCAAGAAATCTGCTCAATGTCCTTTGATATTGAGTCATCTGTAACCTTCTTTAGTGTAAAAGTAAATCAGAATCAGAAAACCTTTATACGTCCCAAAATGGGGAAATTTGCAGTCCACAGCAGCAATTGAAAAGGGATGGGGTTGGGGTGGGGGTGAAAGGATAGAAAACAAGATATTCTAAGCATCCAAGCTTAAGCAAATAATAAGCAAAAGGGATGTAAGGGGGAAGCAGATGTTTGTTTTGTGGCCGCCATCTTTATCATTTTTTTTAAGACCCGTGGAATGAGCACTTTAAACATACTGCATTTAAAACCGTCCATAAAAAAATACACTGTATATTCATGGGATAACAATTATTCATGAAAGTACACAACATATTCTACTGCCCATGCTGCTATTGGGACAAATGATCTTCTGTTTGCACTTTCTCTGAATTTTCAGGGCAAGTGGCACAGTTTGAAGCGCCATGGTAATGTTGGTCTGCTTCACCCATACAAGGCACAATGAGGTCTGACTATAACATTACAGACAATTTTTTCCCCAATTTTGGTCAAATTGGAAACTTTACAACCCAGGCAGGGGTAATGCTCATAAAATGCAGTTTAGTTTGTGTTGAGCATATTTTGTGTTTTGGCAATTGTGACTTCACCTAATTGAATCGTTTTTTTTTTTTTTTTTTTTTTTTTTGTACAGATCTCAGTTTTTTGTGCTTATTCATTTGGTTTTGTTGTTGTTTTGTTTACTTCATTGTTCCTTAGGTTTCTTTTTCTATACTACAATTATTCAAAACACCCATAGCGCTCAATGCTCACTCATTTTCAGATTTTTTTTTTGCTTATAAAGGCAGCAGTTGTAATAAGGATAGATGTGGACAACATTAACAGCTGAGCGTTGGCCATCAGAGCCAGAATCAGAAAGCCTTTAATAGTCCCGCAATGGGGAAATTTGCAGCCCACAGCAGCAATTTGAAAGGGTTTGGGGGGGGGGGGTGAAAAGATAAAAAACAAGATATTCTAAGCATAATAAAGAAATGTCAGAAGACTGAGGTGTATACTGTAACTGCGCAAAAATGTTTCATAAAAAAACTACATAGTGCAAGTATAAAAAATACATATTGATATATGTAACTGCTTTTCTCTATGCTGTCATATTATTTGTTATTTAGTTTTTTTTGTTCTTTTGACTTCAAGACGGCGCCGCGAGAGTGGCTGCCTTTCCAGCAGCTCAGCAGCAGCATTTTGTTTTTCTACTTTCATTCCTTTCATCACTTTGCTGCTGTGAAATGTAAATTTCTCCACTGTGAGACGAATAAAGGCATATCCAATCCAATCCAACTGTATTGCATCAACACAAGGTGTCTGTGCTATTATAGTGCTATTTAGCAAGAGTCCAGGTTTTTTTTTTTTTAACTGGAGTCTAATCAATTAATCGGCCTGCTAATAAATTGGTCAATCAGTAACATATTAACTTTTCTACCCTGTGGAGACCCTGACTCACTGCTTCCTGTGGGTCTGTGCTGTGCTGCACTCTCTATCTGATTGTCTGGCACCCGCACTCCACTGCCCAAACAGCCCAGCGAATTGCAGCACACTTGCAACCCTACTAACACTCGGTCGTCTCACTCATCAGCCTGAAGCCTTGTTCCAGCTGATGCTCAGTGTCACAGACCTAAAAAAAAAATAACACCTTCCTTACTCTTTACCTTCTCTTTGTGACACGCTCACACTCACAGCAGAAATCAGAGTTTAAATCGGCCACACTAGCTGAACCTCTATCCATACAGTGTCTGTGAAGTGAAATCTCCTCACCATGCTCTTCTTTGCTCTGGGATCAATAAATACTTCTATTTCTTCTCTTGCTTTTCTCTGCATGAGGAACATAAACTCGCATCCCACACTCAGGTCCTCTAAAGTGGATATATATGAAAAAAAAGATGCATTTTCAGGGTGTAGGCGTAGCTGGCTTGCTCATTGCACTTCACAGTTGCACCAGATAGCCATGGGTGCAAATGAAGGCCCTAAAGTTCTTCTATACTGATAAATAGTCAACCCATGTCCGAATCAAGTTTGTCATGCTCCTCAAAAAATTCAGGAAAACTCAGTCACGAAAAATATCTGCACTGTAATTGACACTTCAGTACTTTGCGCATGTTTACAAGTTTATCTCCAATAGGCTTTACACAATGTTCTGGGTAGGGTGAACGCTGGCGCGTGTGGCTGCTTTCATAATATGCAATCACAAAAAAAAAAAATGTTGAATTACAATTCCTGTCTGGCAAGATGAATTGAAACGGGACATGACCATTGAACAGCACTCTGATGCTATTTTATTATCCTATCTTAGTGATGGACATGAGCCTTTGGCATGTTTTATCTGTATGTCTTAAGGCCCTGAGAGTATTATGAAGCAAGGTCGCCAAATCAATTTCTAGTTGCAAAATATGTATTTGTGTGGCCCAAAGGGAATATGGATTTTTTTTGCCGTCATTGGCATATGCGACATTATGGAGACTACCGGATAATTATTTGAAACGCAAGACATGCCCTGTTCCGCTGAGTTATTTTCAGACTTGGATTCAGCTGTTCAGTGAGTTGCATTCATTGAACTATGCATTGGTGATGAAAATGGGGGGAAGAGGTTGCGGGACTCACCATAAGTGTGTTCTGTTCGCTTAAATGTTTTGCAGCAAAATCCCAAACTATACATTTAAGTGCAGTTTCTAAACCAAAACAGAACCTCAAGCCTGACCATTATGCTGGGTGGATAGCGTGGTGTTTGAGCTGATACCACTAAGATCACAGGTGTCAAACGCCGGTCCTTGAGGGCCGTCATCCTACATGGTTTCCAAGTCCCCCTGTTGCAGCGTACCTGATTCAAGGGTACAGGATCAATGTCAGACTTCCACAGAGCTTGCTGTGGATCTGATCATTTCAATCAGGTGTGATGCAACAGGGAGACAGGAAAATGTGTAAGCCTTCCATGACCTGAGCTTGACGCCCCTGTCTATGACCAATTTGTGATAACATTTGTTGACGTCATCACATCTTATCCTCGAATAAAATTATCTTGCCGGTTAACAGGTATGCGTGAAGGCTAAATTGCAGCAGCGCTTCAACATTTAGTAGTAATAGTGGTTAATAAATGACCCTTCTATAAACTGTCGTTAACACTAAATAAATATGCAGAAGGCCCCTGAGAGTTGATGATCGGGGTTGGCATCTCTAAGTAACAAAAAAAGTCCTGTAACAAAAAAAGATATATTTTGTTTATCTGCTCCTTTCTTTTTTTCCTTTAATCTTCCTTTCATAACTTCACTGCTGTGAAATATAAATTTCTCCCCTGTGAGACTAATAAAGGTAAATCCAATCCAATCCCCCGAAACAACTGTTCGTGACGTCGGCATAAAGAACGAGAATGAAGGCCGTGAACATATGCTAAACTACAAAATGCAAAACACACTCATTTGCAAATACAGTGAGACCTCAACTTACGAATGCCTTATAATACGAACTTTTCATCATACGAACGTCAAATGTATGAAAATTAAGCCTTATAATAAGCACTATTTTCATAATACACACCCCCCACGGCCGGTCCATCAAGCACACGACCTTCGGATCTGGCGAAAGTGATCTTCGGCGGTAGCACACGACCGAACAGCGCTCCAGCCGGCACTACTTTCCATATCCCTTCTCATTGAATGCACACGTTGATCGCCTACTTGGAGCTTTTTGCTGATAATTTTACTGTTATGGGACCCGAAAATAAACACCACAGGCTCGTGTTCAGCCTCAGTTCAAATGTGGTGCGTTACTTTGAATAAATTGAAGAAACTACCAGCCCTACACATCTACTCTGCTCTGTTTATTTGTCATCCAAGACTTGGGGTGCGTTCAGGTTCGAAAATAGCGCACGACTTCTTATGACTCTAGGCTGTTTGGAAAGCATTGTCTCACTGAATGAGCGGTGACAAACACTTGCCAACATTTTTGTGTTTTTGTGTTTTGTTGAACACATGCGATAGAAGTGATTGTGATTGGCTAAAGGGTAGAGTCATGTGTCATGGTAAGCCAATCAGAGCTAGTGTTTTCACACACACCGGAACAGCGTGCCAATAGTCACGCTAAATTGTCACGTGCGAGTTGACAGCTCGGGCGTGGCTGCCGCTCGCGACACTTCAATTTAATTTCATTTCAACGAGTCACTGTCACCTCACCAGTGCATCGCTATGTCTTGTGCTCCAAAAGTTTGCTTGTGCTCCAAAAGTTTTCTTTGCACGAGGTGATTGTTAGACGCGTGTGTGCCATTTTATTCGCCCCGCCCGCCTTCTTTTGTCGCGTTTTATTCCGCGCCCGTGGAATAATTGTACTCGCGCCTTTTGTTGTCATAAAATCTCTGCCAGCACCTACGGAACTCGAAGTGAATGCAGATGACATCGAGGAGCTTATTGCTGACCGTAATGAGGTCATCAACACAGAGAATTTGATTTGCCTTCAAGAGGACAAGCAGAAGCAGGCCATTCAACAGTTGATGTGCAGGCTTTTATTGAACAGTTCCATTCAGAAAAGGCTATAAGAATCATCAACATGATGAATGATAATGTGATGCCTCAGTTTCGTAAGACCTTACAAGTCAGAAAGCAACAGGTGTCAATTAAGAGCCATCAATGACCATCACAAATGCTTAAAATACTTCCGGGACGAGCGGACGCTGGCGCGCTTTGGCTGCCGCTGCTTTCCCGCTTAATTTTTTTTACCTGTTTTTTACCTTCTTTTAGCCTTTTAAACCTCTTTTTAGCTTTTTTTATGGTTCACGAACCTCTGGAATTACCAGACAGTCACCAAACGAACGTTGGCTATCGATCCATCTCATGATTCCGGTCGCTTATCCGGATCACTGACGAAGCCGCGTTATCATCTCCACGCACCTGTTCCCGCTGTCGAGGGCTACCTGGCCGCTGCCTCCCTCTGGGTGTTGCTGGTGAATATCATGGCGCTTCTCCATCGACCTGTTGGGCGGCTACAGTACTCGGCGGCGGAGCTGCTGATGTTCCGCTCCCGATGGACGAGCGTGCCACCGGCGATTCTCCGGTTTCCGGAAATCGCTCGTCACCCTTCACGGAGGTATATCCACCGCGGATCACGTCGAGGCTTTCACCTCGATGGCTCCAAGGATATCACCTCCCTGTGGTCATCCGTCCGCCAGCCGCGCAGAGGGAGTAGCCGCACGATCGACCACCATATGTTAGCCGGCCTGGCTAGGTCGGCTAATGCGCCTCGTCGTGGGGACGCCACCAGCGTCAACTTCGGCCTCCTCAACGTCCGCTCGCTTACGGGAAAGAGGTGTCTTATCCAAGACATTCTAATTGACCGTAAGCTTGACTTTTTTTGTATAACTGAGACTTGGCAAACGGCGGGAGACTTCTCCGAGCTCAATGGCGCAACTCCACCAGGCTTTGTTTACATTGCTAAGCCCCGCCTGTCAGGCCGCGGAGGTAGACTTGCGATACTTTACCGCAAGAACTGGAGAATCCTTCAAGTTTCTATCCAGGAAACCCAATCTTTTGAATGCCTTGCGTGTAAAATTTCTGGACCCTCACCCACCATCATAGCCACTGTATACCGTGCACCAAAACCACATTGTGACTTTCTAAAAGAATTCTCTGAGGTCCTCACACACCTCTCCACCCTGTCACCTAATGTAATTATTCTCGGGGACTTCAACATCCACATGGACAATTCCACTCTTCCCCTCACTAAAGACTTCACCTCCTCACTCGACAGCTTTGGTCTGCACCAATTCTCGTATTTTCCCACCCACATAAAAGGCCACACCCTGGACCTCATCTGCATGTCTGGCCTTACCCCTAAGAATTGCACAGCTGATGAAATCCCTATAACAGACCATTTCCTGGTTTCATTCAATGTTTCCATCACTCTCTCTCTCCCCAAACCACCCCGTGTCATCACATATCGCAACATCAAGGACATCAACGTTGCCACCCTTGCTGAGATGATTGCCACCCTGACTCTGGACCACAACTCTTCTCCTGATGAACTTGTCTCCCGGTACAACGCGGACCTCACGAACACCCTCAACGCCCTTGCTCCTGTAAAGTGCCGGTCTGTTCAATTTACCTGACCTGCACCCTGGTTCACCCCCCATCTCCGCTCCATCAAGACAAAGACTCGCCAACTTGAAAGACTTTACAGGAAGTCTGGGCTCACTATCCACAAGGACATGTATGCAACTCACCTTACCCTTTATAAGGACTCTATCTCACGCGCAAAATCGCTATATTACTCTGGACTCATTGATTCAAATTCTGGTAACTCACGGGCCCTCTTTTCCCTCTATCACAAAATCACACAATCTCCTATCTCTCTCCCCTCACACTTTTATTCCTCTGAGACATGCAACAGTCTGCTGATGTTTTTTAGCGAAAAGATCAACAAAATCCATCAGCACCTCGGGTCCTCTGTCTGCCCCCCAGCCTTTCTACTCCTTCCAAACTTTTTTCCGCTTTTGCACTCCTCCATCCCTCTATAATCTCAGACATTATCACCAAATCCAACAACTCCTCCAGTCAACTCGACCCCCTCCCCACTATCCTTATCAAGTCCTGCCTACCCTCTCTTCTCCCATTTATTTCTACCATTATTCACTCCTCATTATCAACTGGAATTGTTCCTATCCCACTCAAAACCGCAGCTGTCACTCCAATCTTGAAAAAACCTGGCTCAGACCCAAACGATTTCAATAACTTACGTCCAATTTCCTACCTTCCATTCATCGCCAAAATTCTTGAAAAGACAGTTGTGTCCCAGCTCCACTCACACCTCACTCACAATAACCTCTACGAACAATTCCAGTCTGGTTTCCGCCCCCGCCACAGTACACACTGCTCTCATAAAAATCACGAATGATCTTTTTATGGCAGCCGATGCCGGTTCATTCTCCATCCTCATGCTTCTCGACCTGACCTCAGCTTTTGACACCATTTCCGACCCTATCCTTCTCGACAGACTTTCCACCCTAGGCATCACCCACACCCCACTCCACTGGTTTCATTCCTATCTCTCTGATCGCGCACAATTCCTTCAAATCAACTCGTTCACCTCACGGTCCTCTCCGGTGTCCTCTGGTGTGCCTCAAGGGTCTGTCCTGGGGCCACTTCTCTTTATTATCTACCTACTTCCTCTTGGCAATATTTTCCGTAAGTTTGGCATTCACTTTCACTGCTTCGCGGATGACACCCAACTCTACCTCTCCAGCAAACCCGACGCCTCTCTTCCACCTTCATCCCTCTCATGTTGCCTCTCAGAAATTAAATCCTGGCTTCCCCATAACTTTCTCAAGCTCAACAGTGAAAAAACTGAACTTCTTCTTGTCGGTACCAAATCCACCCTCCACAAAACTAACAGTTTCTCCCTCACCATTGACAGTTCTACCGTGTCCCCCTCCCCTCAGGTCAAGAGTCTGGGTGTCATCCTCGATAGCTCACTATCCTTTCACTCCCATATTAATAACATTACTCGGTCTGCTTATTTCCACCTCCGTAATATTAACCGTCTCCGTCCCTCACTCACCCCTCACTCCACTGCTATCCTTATCCACAGTCTTGTCACCTCCCGCATCGATTATTGCAACGCACTTCTCTTCGGTGTCAATCAGAAATTTCTCCATAAACTCCAACTCGTCCAAAATTCTTCAGCCCGGATCATCACTAGAACCCCCTCCTTTCACCACATCACCCCTGTACTCCAGCAACTCCACTGGCTACCGGTTAAACATCGTATCGAATTCAAAATACTTCTGTTTACTTTCAAAGCCATCCATAACCTTGCTCCTCCCTATCTTTCTGACCTGCTTCAAATCTCTGTTCCCTCTCGGTCCCTCAGATCCTCATCCTCCCTTCACCTCTATGTGCCCTCTGCCCTCACCACGATGGGATGCAGAGCTTTCAGCCGCTCTGCTCCCAAACTCTGGAATTCACTCCCACCCAACATCCGTAATATTGACTCCCTCCCTATTTTCAAGGCTCATCTCAAAACCCATTTGTTTAAAATTGTTTTCAATGTCTAATTCTCTCTGCTATTTTATTATTTATCATTTTACTTATGGTTTTATTGTTATGTGCTGTGTTCTATTGTTTTTATTGTAAAGTGTCCTTGGGTGTTTTGAAAGGCGCTTGAAATAAAATGTATTATTATTATATAAATAAAGTGACTATTATACAGTGCAGTGTATTTCTTTCATGACACTACAATAGCACATTTATTATACATAGGATAAGGTAGGTTGTGTGTAGTTTTAAGGCTTATTTAGTTGAAAAGTATATTTTATGGAAACCCGGGAACGGATTATTCCCATTTTAATGGTTTTCTATGGGATTTTTTTTTTTGAGATACACACTGTTCGCCTTACACACTCTGTCTGGGAACCAATTAAGTTCGTAAGTTGAGGTCTCACTGTATAAGACTGGCCTAAAGATTTTTCAGACTTATCATATACAGACAAATATTTATCAGAGTGATGGGAAGGCTTACACTTTTGAAAAGTGAAGAATCTGTTCATGATCCCAAACATACAAGCTCCCATGTGAAAAGCAGGTAAGGGAATGCTGGGGCTTTGGCTTGCATGACTTCTATAAGGAGCTCATGAATATAATTTTCCACACGAATGCCAGGTAGCATGATTCATGACACATGGCAGTAGCAAAAGCAATTTGGGACAATCCAGACACTTAATAAGTTTAACTTATTTAACTTAAGGAAAAACTTTAACCATATTTAATGAGCTATCCATCATACAGAAAGATAATGACCCGAAAACACTTTGACAAAACCACAAATATGTTCTTCTGAGACATACGTGGAATGTTTACACTTGCAAGTCCATCTCTTGATTTGTAACCTTTCGTGGCTGGATTTTTTTTCTGCTACCTGAAGGAAGTAACACCAAAAACCAACAATAACTGAAAGAGCTCCAAAAGCTAAGGGAAAAGATCACCACAGATAAATGTTGTTAATGCCTGTCGCCTTAGTACAGTTGCTTTGCAACAAAAAAGTGTCTTAGTTTACGAAATTTGAAATTTATTCCAAGACTATTGTGCATCAAAAATATGTTTCATTGCCAGTAATGTTGTCTTGTAAGTCTATCCAATTCAGCTATGACAACCTGGGATTAAAATATGAAACTGTCTTTTAAATTGCTAAATGTTTTTATTGCAGAGAACAAAAAATAATTGGCTTTGCTGTTTCGATACTATTTGAGGAGTTCTAAGTAAAAAAATGTCATTCAGTATAGTGATACCTTGGCTTACGAACTTAATTGGTTCCCAGACAGAGTGTGTAAGAAGAAAAGTGTGTATCACAAAAATTAATTTCCCATAGGAAACCATTAAAATGAGAATAATCAGTTCCCAGGTCCCCATAAAACATAATTTTCTACTTTCTAATTTTCTAAGCCTTAATACTACACAAAATATACCTTATTTTATGTATAATACATGTGCTATGGTATTATAATTGAAGAAATAAACTGTACTATATAATAAAGTCGGTTTATTTACCTTTGTGATGGTCGTTGATCGCTTGATGGAATGGAGTGGGCGGTTTTCTCAGCATTAAACACTTGATGAGGAATGTAACCTTCTTCTTTCACCATCTTGAGGAATGATCCCTTTTAGGTGCTTTCTCTGTGATAATTTTATCCAGTTCCTCATCAATTGTGTTCTGTTTCGCTGGGTTGATAGCTTTTTGCATCAAGTGTACAGATGGCTTGTGCGGGTTGTTTGTGGAGCCTGATTGATGGGATATTTTATCCTCGCAGTCTACACTGTGCCTTTGAACTATCAAAGTTGAAACTCTCTCCGTCGTCTGCCTGTCTCTTTAATGTTTAAACCACCTCCCCTCAGTGCTGCGTTCTTGACCAATCACGTGGCTTTAACCGAAGACTGGGGGCGGGGAATAGAGGACCAAAAAGTCGGCAGCCATTTTCTTTGTGGAGAACGGCTTCACTCGCTATCTGTAAACCCCCCCCCCATCACTGCTGCGTTCTTGACCAATCACGGGGCTTTAACCAAAGTCTGGGGGCGGGGAATAGAGGACAAAAGCAGTTGGCTGCCATTTTCTTGTTAGAAGAATGCGCTTGTTCGCGAACGACACATCAGTCATTGAGGCAGCTCCGTGTGTATCCCGAAAAAAGTTCGGATGCCAAGGTAAAATTTTCAGAAATTTAACGTTCGTAAACCGAAAAGTTCATAAGGCAAGGGGTTCATAAACCGAGGTATCACTGTATTTGTATTTACTCGCAATGCAAATAATTGTTAAAGATTTACTCAAGAGAAAAGTGATGCTTTAGCTCCTTCCCAGGGAAGAGCATGACATTTGATTTTACTTTTCATGTCACCTTATTCACTTTGGATTTTGCATTCAGTCGTTTGATTTTGCTTTTTATACTGAATCACAAGCATTGTTGAAATGAACAACGCGTAACTTGACTTCATCTCACCAAGAGACATGGCTTTCTGCAAATTATCTTAATACATAATCCAAAATGTATATAAACTTTTTATGCCTCCAACAGAATTTTACACTACACAGCTGACAAAATGTTTGGATTCTGAAACTATCTAAAACTAACTAAAATCTGCGGGGGTTCAAATCACAGCATGGGGTAAACTTGATTTTGGGCACGTTGTTGAAGAAAATATCATGTGCCTTATTCATAATAGCAATAAATTGCAATGTATTTTTATTTTTATTTTATTTTTTATGACTAAAAGGGTCTTTAATTCTTGGAGACTTTGTTACTGCAACTTGCAGGTAAACAAAAAAATATAGGCCATAGGCATTCGTTCGTGGCAGCTGTTGTACTTTGCTGTGCTTTGGTCTGAGGATGAATGCTTGTTTAATCAAGGATGCAGGCCTGCAGGTTGGTGTCTGCCAGTTTATGGACTGTCCCACTTCTAGCGTGCCAAAGCCTGGTACACTGCACAGATCTAAGCATCATTAATTCAAAGCCAGCCACCCTCCGCGCCACTGCTTAGCCCGGTACAAATAAACAACACTTTGTGGCTTTTCTCCTCGTGTAAAGTAAGGCTTTACACGAGGTACCTTTCATTTTAGCCAAAGTCAGCAGGAATAAGGGATAGAGAAAATGTATGGAAGGATCATGATCTCCATGGAAGCGGTTGCGTAACCTGCAGAGGTTGCATCTCGGAGACCCTCTGTGACCCCTGGATCCATGTCAGCGGTTAATAACTCGGCACAGCTCTGTTCAAAGCTAGGTTTTGTTATACTGTAAAGTCTCGTTATATCGATATTCAAGGGAGTCCGAAAAAATATCGATATAACCGGGACTATCGATATATCCGATCCTGCGCCGAACTGCATTAAACAAAAGCCGCCAAAAGAGGGCAGCCAAGCGCCATATAAGAAACGGAGCTGGCCATTAGCTCCCTTTTTTTTGGGTGAGAGATGTTCCCCCAATGTTGCCTCAAAATGGCACATATAATTCTTGAATGATTGTAAACATGTATGCTTTAATCTTCAGAACTACAGTGTATTTGAAACATATTCATAACTGGATGTGTAACAAGAAAGCATATTATCCGAATCTGAAGCCATTGTTTGGATTCACAAGCAATGCAAGACGTCTTGGCGTGAAGTCATTTTTATTTGCATTTGAATAAAAAGTGACATCGGCTGTCCTTTAATACACAGTATGGAATGTTAATAATTTTCAAAATCATCGCGCTTCAGCAGACAAAACAAGAAACATTGTTGCAAAAAACGATTGCATTCATAACCAGTACAGTGGGCATGTACATAACACAACAGGGAAACTGCAACGCTTACATCTTACTGTATTATGTATACAATTTAAAAAAGTCATCAATCTTCTTCTGCTTCCCATTTTTACCTTTTAACACAAACACTTCAATCTCGTCTGCTACACACGAGCTAGCGTCTGAAAATGAAAATGGCTCTGCTACACGGGTGCCGGGCACGTAACCAAGTCACCTGACCAAGTCGACCAATGGCGCGACTGATGGCGTGACACGTAACCAAGACACGTGACCAAGTTGACCAATGGCGCGACCGATGGCGTGTCACGTGACAAAGTCACACGGCCAAGTCGACCAATAGCGCGACCGATGGCGGCTCATGTGACCAAGTCGACCAATGGCGCGACCGATGGCGGCTCACGTAACAAGACACGTGACCAAGTTGACCAATGGCGCGACGGATATATCGATATAAACAACAAAAATGGCCGGCGGGGGATGAAAAGGAGCACCGTAATAACCGGATTATCGTAATAACCGGGTATCGTACTAAACGGTACTAATTATACATAAAAAGACTAGAAATGTGCAAGGGAAATGAAAATAGTATCGTAATAAGCGGTACTATCGATATAACCGATATCGATATAACGAGACTTTACTGTATTAAAAATAAGTAAATAAATAAAAATGAGGTAGATAAATCGTGCCAAAAAAACCTAACTGAGATGATGTGGTTATACAAGTGGGAACAGCGTCTTCTAACTGTGGATGTGGCCACGTTCAGACTAGACAGATCGCATCTGAGCACATATAATGGGAGCCAGGACAGAGCAGCCACCATTTAAAGTGCCCTTGAGTAACCCCGATTAAAATTCAGATGTTCTTGTTGGGTTTTCCCTGATGTTCTTGTAGCCTTTCTGACAGCTCAAGTCACAGTCCCGAGAAACCCTTCCCACGACATAAGAGGGTTCCCATTGTTTAAAAGGATTAGTAAGGAGACTAAATATTAGCAAGGCTTTATGCTATGCTGCGGAACAAAGTGAAGGCAGTCATCATCAAGTCGAGAAAATATAGCACAAAAACACTGTTGTTGCCAGAAGCTGGACTTGCCATCAAAATTGATGAAAAAAAATCAGATGAACACTGGCCAGGGAAGCTGTCAAGTGGCTGACACTAACAGTGACCGACCTGCAGGAATTGCTGTTTAGTACATGTGACAACTTTTTTAAATCGGGGTTTATCCCGTCTTCTTCACACCGCATGTCAGAGTAATTGCCGTGTATGCTAGCCAAACGGAAGCCTTTATCTTCACACTTAAATCTCTTCGAGCTTTGTGGTCCAATGAAACCAAGACAAAACGCTTTGGCCATAATTCAAAGAGAGTTCTGAGGCAACACCCCACTAGCCACAAAATCCTACAAGAAAAGCTGAAATACAGTACATTTGGATTTAATAGAGACACTTAAATGGTGGAATGTGTGTGCTGGCCTCCATTTAACATGATCAAATCTGAACACAGCCACATCACGGCATTGAAATTATGAAGGTGTGCACATATCTGCAACCACAGTCTCAACCGCTCAAACATATCCCTTTTTTGTAACCCAATTAATTTTAACAAGTTATAGGTTACATTTTAGTTGAAAAAAGCTTCACCAGTACAAATCATAACTGGGAATCGATAGTGGTGAGTCTTTTTTTTATTCCTACTGTATTTCTGGCTGACCACCACTTGCTTACAATACATCCTCGTTTGTGTCTTCGACTCGAAATTTGGATTGGATTGGATTGGATTGGATATGCCTTTATTAGTCTCACAGTGGAGAAATTTACATTTCACAGCATTTCCATCTATACATTTAAGTTTGTCTGTTCCTGCTTTCGGCAGAGTGACCAAAAAAAGGAGAACTGAATAGTTTCGCAGCACACAAATAGAATTGTGCAACATATCAGGACATTGTAATCCGGCTTTATCAACATATGTTATGTGATCAAAACGCATTGTCCTCATTATTTACCAGAGACCAAGCCATATGGCAAATCGGTTCAACATTTTGAACACATGAATGTAGCACTTGGAACTTGATTCACTTAATTTGCCCATGTTTTCTATTTTTGTGTCTATTATGCATATGATTTCCACAGTGATGACCGAATATCTTCACTTGAAAATGTCAAGTTAATTTAGGTGCTTCAAACCTCAGGACCAAGGGCTCAAATCCTTTGTGTCATACTCATGTGTCATGACCTTAATTGGTCGTTTGTCTTCCATGTCAAAACCATTTGTCCATTCCCAAAAACACTTATCATTGAAACACAAATTTCAATGATCTTTCATATAATTTTATATTCTTGTTTTTAAAAAGATTAGCAATCACCTTTTTTTGGAGCAACATGAAGTAACTTTAAAGTTAAAAAGTAGAATTCTGTCGTTTCAGCATGAAAACATTCTCCTGAACACCAGATTATACCCAATTTCCGTAGTCAAAAGGCATTTTAAAGAAGAGCCCAAAAAGATTTTCACTTTGTGAGTCATTAAGCTAAACTGATTTTTTCGTTTTTTTCCCCCAGGGGATATTATATTTAATGCCCACTATCCGGAACTGCCCCCAGATTTTATTTTTGGAGAAGATGCAGAGTTTCTACCTGAACCGTCAGAACTACCGGTGAGTATTCAAGTTAAGTAAATCAAGCAAGAGAGACATTTTCTTGAAATGATTTGCCTCCTTATGCAATACATACGTGCTCTCTCACGGCACTTTCACATTCTCCCCCTTTTGTCCTTGTGCCTCCAATTGGTTCTGTTCAATGGGATAGATGTGTAGTAAATTAACTTGCCATGGAACAAATCAACCACTCCGGAACGTCCTGCAAGAAGTGGTACAGTATTTGTGTAGTCATACACTTCAGCTGCTATGAGGCTAACAGTCCTGCAAGGGGTGTACACATCTGGACAAAATTATTGGTAACTCGATGAATGAAAGTAAATCGTAGAGTGGACACAGAAACATGAATCAGATGGAATCTAAAAGTAAAAGTAATATTAAATTATCATCTCATAAAGCTCAACTTGTGACTTGTTTTCAATTATGGCTCAGTAAAATGATGAAAAAAATAAAAACAGGAAAACTTATTAAACAGTCCTGGACAAAAGCAACACTACCTTTAACTTAAGATTTTATTGCACAGCCTTTAAAAACAATTATTGCCAACAAATGAATTATGAAACTTGACATGAAACTTCACCTTTCAGCATTTATTTTGTCCCGCTCTTCAATAGCAAACTACTGCAGGGTGCTTTCCCAAGACGGTACATGTATGTTTCAGCTCCCTCAATTATATTTAGATCGGGGTTCATCCACGGCAATTTTTGAGGACTTGGCTATTCTGGTGTGATTTTAGGTCATTCCGTTGCAAGACCCATCATAACCTGTGAGATGTTTCACCGATGCAACAATGTTTTCTCCTTTGTTCGTTTCATTTTTGCGTCAACGGTGGTGTATTCCTTGGCCATCTCCCATTAAATTCACTTTGGGTCAAACACCAAAGGATGATGCGATATAACGCTGATGTACCTCCACTTTGGACTTCACCTTCAATATCTGATGCTTTTCGGTGGGGCTGTTTTATTTGTCCACTTGTATTGTCTTCTGTAATTTGTCATCAACTTTTCTCTTGTGGTCACGACCAGGGAGGTTGTGGACACACTATATATATCAGGACAACTTTTCACCCTTTAAATAAGATGACTTCAAAAGTTTCGGGACAACTGTGATTCAAAATAGAAGACAGACATCGGTTGAACATTTAATTATTGTCAAGGGGTTAGGTACCATAATTTATGTTCAGGACCGTTTCACGTTTTCTTGTCTTTTTTCCCGTTGAACCACAATTCAAATGCAGTGGTCATTCGAATTTTTTATTTCTATCGTCCGATTCAAGTTTTTTTTTGTGTACACATGAGGAGGTTTATGGATGTTGTCAAAGAGGACATGAAGGTGGCTGGTGTGAGAGATGAGGATGCACAAATCCGGCCGGGTTGGATGGAGGACACTGATTCGCTGTGGCGACCCCTGAAGGGAAAAGCCAAAAGAAAAAGATTTGTCTAACCATGAATGTATTTATTTTTATTGGTTGATAGCATAGGTTGAATTCGTGGTGTGTGTCCCAATACCCAAAGACTATCTTTCAACAGGTGTAATGTCATGAGAGGCTAGCTCTCAGCGGGACAGGACAAGATGCGCAATGGGCGACAGGTTTGAATACAAACAAAGGTTTTAATAAAGGGTTTCAGGGGGGAATTCACAAGTAACAAAGGCAAGAATAGAGTCTCTTCCAATATTTAAATCATAATAAAGTCTCTTCTGAGGTGAAACTGAAGACGGAGTTCTTTTCCAGGAGTTTCTAGGCCTCAACCCTCTTGATGTCCTCCTCATGTAGCCTAGCCACCTTTAGCAGGGTCCGAATCCAGTGTCCTGTCGTATGGTCCCAACTGGCAATGAGTTCCACGCGGCAATCAGTTTCTCCACAGGGCACAGCAAAAGAGCTTGTCTCCCCCGGGGCACACTCAGAGGCTCTCCGCCTTAAAAGCGTTGCCTGCCAACCAAGCCGTGATCTGCCGCAGGTGTGGTGTTTGAATTGCTGCTTTCCACCAGATGGGGCCAAAACTCTCTCTGGGTGAAGCCATCTTAGGGGGATGTCTCCCTGTTTCTGGCCATCCATTGTAGAGGAGCATGATCAGAGACCACCGTGAAATGACTACCCAGGAGATAGAAGCGCAATGACTCCAGCGCCCATGTAATGGCAAGACACTCCTTCTCCACTGTGGAATAGTTCTTTCTCTGGGCAACAGCTTTCTGCTAAGGTAAAGGATGGGATGTTCCTCTCCTCCATGTACTTGCGAGAGTACGGCCCCCAGACCAACTTCTGATGGATCCGCTTGAACAATGAAGTCCTTGCTGAAGTCTGGTGCCACCAGGATCGGACTGGAACACAGCGCCTGTTTTAGATTGACGAAGGCCATTTCGGCCTCTGGGCTCCATTTCACCAACCGGGAGTGTTTTTTGGTCGTCAATTCTGTCATGGGGGCTGCTATAGTAGCAAAGTCAGCGATAAAGCGTCTATAGTAGCCAGCCATGCCTAAGAACGACTTCACCTGCTTCTTGGTAAGGGGTTGGGGCCAATCTTGTATAGCCCGTAGTTTTGCTTCTTGAGGCTTCACCAGCCCCCGTCCTATAGTGTAGCCCAGGTAGTTGGTTTCGCCAAATGCCAACCTGCACTTTTTCGGGTTTGCTGTGAGACCTGCTTTTCTGAGGGAGTCAATCACAGTTTGTACTCAGGGTAAGTGACTCTCCCAGTCGGGACTCTGTATGAGAACATCATCCAAGTATGCTGCCGCGTACCTCTTGTGGGGCATGAGAATCCGATCGATTAGGCGCTGAAACGTGGCGGGTGCTCCATGGAGACCAAACGGGAGCCTGGTGTACTGGTAGAGTCCCTCAGGTGTGGCGAAGGCTGTCTTCTCCTTTGATGGGGGACCTGCCAATAACCCTTTGTGAGGTCGAGAGTGGTGATGAAGCGTGCCTGTCCCAGGGAGTCAATAAGATCATCAACACGAGGCATCGGATTCGCATCAAATTCAGACACCTCATTCAACTTCCGATAGTCATTACAGAATCGTATTGACCCGTCTGGCTTGGGAACCAACACAATCGGACTTGCTCAGGCACTTTGGGACTCCTCAATAACTCCAAGTTCCAGCATCTTCCTTATCTCCTTCTGTATAGCTGTCTTACGGGCCTCCGACACACGGTATGGACGTTGGTGGACTGTTTTTCTGGGTGTGGTCACACGTCTGTGTGTCCAGGTATGGAGGAGAAGACGTCTTGGTTACGCTCGACCAATTCGAGCGTCAGCTGGCGTTGGTGTGGGGATAAACTTGGAAGCCGTGATCAGCCGCAGGTGTGGTGTTTGAATTGCTGCTTTCCACCAAATGGGGCCAAAACTCTCTCTGGGTGAAGCCATCTTAGGGGGATGTATTTGCCCTCCAGAACCCAGCCTCTCGTGACATCACACAGGCTTGCAAAAAATGTTTTGGAGCTATATCTTTTAGTTACCCTATCGCATTTCTTTGTTTATTTTTGCAAATATCTTTTCAGTTTAAATCTGATGCCTTGGACACATTCTAGAAAAGGTACGGCGGCCATGTATTCCATCACCCTTCTGACTAAATAAGCATTCAGGAACTGAGTACACTAATTGTCGAAGCTTTTTATATAGAATTCTTTCTCATTCTTATATGATGTACAGGGTGTCCAAAGTCAGTCCTCAAGGCCTGCTGTCCTGCCTGTTTTCCAGCTCTCCCAGGAGCAACACACCTGATTCAAATCATCAGGACCGTTTTGATGCAGCTTCAGAGTAGGTTGATGAGCTGATCATTTGAATCAGGTGTGTTGCAGCCGGGTCAGATGGAAAACAGGTAGGACAGTGGCCCTCCAGGCCTTGAGCTGGACATGTCTGAAGTACACCCTCGGCTGCTCTGCAATGTACAGTCTCCATTGTCATAGTTTGCACCTTATTACATGGCACACATTTTCGATGTGAGACACATCTGAACTAATGCCAGGCCATTCTAGTATTTGCACTCTTTCACGATGAAGCCAAGGTGTTGTGACATGTGCAGAATGTGTCTCGGCATTGTCTTTCTGAAATAAGCAAAGTTGTCCATGAAAAAGACTACCGGATTTTCCGGTATATAAGGCACACTGCCAAATCCTTCATTTTCGTCAAAAGATTACCGTGCACCTTATTTGTAAATTGATATTTGGCCATAACAGGGCTTGCGACTACCGCCACGACTCCATTTCCCCCTGTAGGAATGGCGTAACCCCAGCCTCTGCTTTAGTGCCTTATAATGTGGTGTTGGAAAACGTTGATGTATTCTATTTGGAAAACATTTTTCATTGATAGCAGATGCACCTTATAATCCGGTGTGCCTTATACAAATATGGCAAACGTTTGAAAACACACCATTCAATTGTGCCTTCTTCACCGTAAAATATGGAATATATTATTATTATTATTATTATTATTTTAAGAAGGCAGCACATATTCCTCCAAAACCAGTATGTACGGAACCTTTCAGCTTTAATGGCGCATTCACAGATGAAGTTACCCTTGCCATTGTAACTAACACAGCCGAAACCTTTCTGAGTCATTATTCAACATGGGAGGCAATTTGGTAACAAATTTACTCCAGAAAGTCTGCGAAATCCATCATTCTTGTTAGATTTCTGAACTGTGAGAATATATATCTTTCCAAATGTTAACAGTTTCTAGATGATTCTAATTATGTGCCGTTTAATATGCATCACAACTCAAGGCTCCAAATAATTAGATTTGAATCACAATTTTTACAGTCAATATTTCATGGACTCACTAGTATATGCTCAAGTATTTTTTCCTTGTAAACAACCATATGGCATTGTTATTTTGAGCCAAAACAATATAGACACCATTCCTATTTTTGCAGCAGCCATGTATAAAGCAACTAAATTCCCCTGCTTGTGTCAGAGTCTGCAAGAGAAGAGGGGAGTATTGCTCACTGTCTCATAAATCCAGCTGTGCACATAAGGGGAAGTACCTTTGCTGTTGTGCTGCTTGGCAGTTTGTGTGCTCACATATAGTATATTCCTGCAGTTTTTCTCTTCATATGTTTGTAATTTTGCTGCCAGTGCTCTTCTTCAGTCAGTGGACAATCCCTTGCACTTTTAAACCCCAGATTTCTTTTTTTTAATTTTATTTATTTTTGAATCCAGGCCCGGTTAGTCAAGTGCTTAGCACACCGGCTTCACAGTGCAGTGGTCGCCGGTTCGCGTCCCGGTCTCGCCTCCCTGTGTGGAGTTTGCATGTTCTCCCCGGGCCCGCGTGGGTTTTCTCCGGGTCCTCCGGTTTCCTCCCACACTCCAAAAACATGCATGGCAAGCAGATTGAAGACTCCAAATTGTTCCTAGGTATGAGTGTGAGAGTGACTGTTGTTTGTCTTTGTGTGCCCTGCGATTGGCTGGCAACCAATTCAGGGTGTCCCCCGCCTCGTGCCCGAAGACAGATGGGATTGGCTCCAGCACCCCCACCACCCTAATGAGGAATAAGTCGTACGGAAAATGGATGGATACAGCACACGCGCACACGCACGCACACACACACACACACACACACACACACACACACACACACACACACACACACACACACACACACACTATCCATTTTACACCGCACTTTTTTGGACACTTAAAGATGCTTTTCAATTGATAATAATATAGAAGATATATATTATATTTTGAGTGCGTTGATTTGGTTCGCGTCCCGCTCCGGCCTCCCTGTGTGGAGTTTGCTTGTTCTCCCCAGGCCCGCGTGGGTTTTCTCCGGGTACTCCGGTTTCCTCCCACATTCCAAAAACATGCATGGCAGGCAGACTCCAAACTGTCCCTAGGTGTGAGAGTGACTATTGTTTGTCTTTGTATGCCCTGCGATTGGCTGGCAACCAATTCAGGGTGCCCCCCCCCCTCGGCTGGGATTGGTTCCAGCACCCCCGCGACCCTAAAATGGACGGATATACAGTAAAGTCTCGTTATATCGATATTCAAGTGAGTCCGAAAAAATATCGATATAACCGGGACTATCGATATATCCGATCCTGCGCCGAACTGCATTAAACAAAAGCCGCCAAAAGAGGGCAGCCAAGCGCCATATAAGAAACGGAGCTGGCCATTAGCTCCCTTTTTTTTTGGGTGAGAGATGTTCCCCCAATGTTGCCTCAAAATGGCACATATAATTCTTTAATGATTGTAAACATGTATGCTTTAATCTTCAGAAGTACAGTGTATTTGAAACGTATTCATAACTGGATGTGTCTGTGTAAGCTCTCAGTCGTACAGGAGTGGTCTCATTCTCATCGATAACTGGATGTGTAACAAGAAAGCATATTATCCGAATCTGAAGCCATTGTTTGGATTCACAAGCAATGCAAGACGTCTTGGCGTGAAGTCATTTTTATTTGCATTTGAATAAAAAGTGACATCGGCTGTCCTTTAATACACAGTATGGAATGTTAATAATTTTCAAAATCATCGCGCTTCAGCAGACAAAACAAGAAACATTGTTGCAAAAAACGATTGCATTCATATACAGTACAGTGGGCATGTACATAACACAACAGGGAAACTGCAACGCTTACATCTTACTGTATTATGTATACAATTTAAAAAAGTCATCAATCTTCTTCTGCTTCCCAGTTTTACCTTTTAACACAAACACTTCAATCTCGTCTGCTACACACGAGCTAGCGTCTGAAAATGAAAATGGCTCTGCTACACGGGTGCTGGGCACGTAACCAAGTCACCTGACCAAGTCGACCAATGGCGCGACTGATGGCGTGACACGTGACAAAATCACACGGCTAAGTCGACCAATAGCGCGACCGATGGCGGCTCATGTGACCAAGTCGACCAATGGCGCGACCGATGGCGGCTCACGTAACAAGACACGTGACCAAGTTGACTAATGGCGCGACGGATATATCGATATAAACAACAAAAATGGCCGGCGGGGGATGAAAAGGAGCACCGTAATAACCGGATTATCGTAATAACCGGGTATCGTACTAAACGGTACTAATTATACATAAAAAGACTAGAAATGTGCAAGGGAAATGAAAATAGTATCGTAATAAGCGGTACTATCGATATAACGAGACTTTACTGTATATATATACAGTAAAGTCTCGTTATATCGATATTCAAGGGAGTCCGAAAAAATATCGATATAACCGGGACTATCAATATATCCAACCCTGTTTGCATGTAATTTTCTCAGTGCGTGCATAGAAATAGTATCGATATAACCGGGACTATCGATATATCCGATATCGATATAACGAGACTTTACTGTATATATATAAAATGGAAACATTTGTTTCCATTATACATTTGTTTGTTGTAAAATAAAGCTTTTGTCATCTTATTTGATCTTATCTCATCAGTCTCTCACGAAAGAGCCAAGAGTTAATTATTTCTGGTCGATTCTGCTTCAACCAAGAGGCTGAGATGTAGGATCTTTTCAGTATTGCATGGTTTGAAGGGGGTGCGGGGAGGGTGACGAGCATTTTGGGAACAGAGGGCACCAAAGAAGAGGAAATGACAAAGACAGAGGCAGGAAGGTAGGGGTGGTGGACTGCAATACTAGTTACATCCCTTTGGTCGAATACTCTTGCATCATATTGCCCCCCCCCCCCCCCTTCCATGCCTCGTTTTTTTTGTAATTGCTTCATTCAGCAAATTTATCCAGTATTTTTGGCGTTTTTTTAATCCCAGACACAAAATTTGATGTTGCTATGTTTGCATAAAAAGCATTCACAGCCTTTGTAATCTTTCACTTCAGAAGCGAGCATTTTAACATGCATAAACTTTATGCGACCACAAAATGCTTTGGAAGTGATCAAACCAAAATGAAGACATCTCAATATAAAAAAAATATTTCCCTCATTTAACTTCAATACAACCCTCCCAAATATCAGCAATTGGAAGTACTACACTGACCGCGCATGCCTATACTGAGCAAAACTTAAACAAAGCACCCGCTATGATACCATGTGCATTTCAACTTTCCCAATATTTTCTGAACATTATCCGTCCCAACCTTTTTGAAATGCATTCCAGGCATCCAATTACAAATAACAGAAAATTTCATCCATCCATCCCTCCTCCCATCCATCCATTATCCAAACCATTTGACCTCGCAAAGGTCACAGAATATGCTGGAGGCTCTCCCAGCTGGCTTCAAGCACTAGGCAGGGTGAGCAGCACCAGTATTTTGTTTTTCTACGTCTTTCCTTCCTTTCCTCTTCCTTTCATAACTTTGCTGCTGCGTTATTTGTGGTACTAGCACTAGCTGTGTTACTAGTAGTGAACGCTGGCGCGAATGGCTGCCGCTGCTCACCCGCACACAAAAATCCCGTGACTGTAAAGTGTCCTTGAGAGTTTTGAAAGGCACTTGGAAATTAAATTTATTATTATTATGATTATTATGATGATGATGATGATGATGATGATTATTATTATCCATCCATTTTCCATACCGCTTATTCCTCATTAGGGTCGCTGGGGGTGCTGGAGCCTATCTCAGCTGTCTTCGGGCACGAGGCGGGGACACCCTGAATTGGTTGCCAGCCAATCGCAGAGCATATTATTATTATTATTATTGTTGCTGTTGTTGTTGTTATTGGTTATTATTATTATTATTATTATTATTATTATTATTATTATTATTATTATTACATCCTGAACTGGTTACATCCTGAACCCTGGACCTCTACACTGTGAAGCAGAGGCGCTAACCAGGCTTCCACCATGCTGCTGGAATATCTACACAAAAAATGACAAAAATAGCATTGATGAAACATTGATCAGTTTGCACCTGAAATATCCTATTCTTGTAGTGTATCAAATTGAATATAAGTTGAAAATTCTTTTCAAAGCATTGTATCTCAATTTTATTAAAGTTTGAAACAATATTCACACTTCTCTGGAATTGCCGCTTGTGTTTGCCCACAATGTGGTTAGAAAACTTTTTGGCAGAATATTGTGTTGGTTATGATGGGTGGTCATTTATTTGAATATGCGTAAGACTCAATTTAGTGAAACAGCTACACATATCTTTTTTTTTTTTAACTTGCTCAATGCTAGTACCATTTTTCTAGACTTGGCCAGAAATGAATGTTGACACTAAAGATTTGGGGGATTTCCCAACAACTTTGCATTTTTTTTTCCAGTTTGCGTGTATCTGGCCAAAACCTGGGGTTAGCACCAATGGCTTCCTCAGAACCCGCATCAACATGTTTCCACTTAGCGGTCCCAGAGTCATTTGAGAAGAACAGACAAGCTCTGTCTCGTTAAAACTGAAAATTTCATCAACGTAAACAGCTCAGTGTTCATTTTTTATTTGGTCACACCAAGTGCTTTTAACAAAAGGTTCTGTTTTGGGGAAATCGGCTGAACATGAAAAAAAAAACTAATTATTGGGGGGCATCTCGAGATTGACATTTATTAGCTTTAATGGGTGCTGGTGGCTCAGATGGCTGACGGTTTTTTCGTGTTTTGTAATCAATATTATATATGTTTTCCTTTATACATACCTTTTTGGTGTAACATCTTTTTTCATCCTTTTTTTCAAAACCGTTCAAGGACAGAAAATTAGAACAAACATTACACCTGACACCTAGATCTGGATATGACCCTATCATTTGTCTTCTTTTCCTTTCGGCTTTTCCCCTCAGGGGTCGCCACAGCGAATCAATGTCCTCCATCTATCCCGGTTTTGTGCATCCTCTTCTCTCACACCAGCTACCTTCATATCCTCTTTGACCACATCCATAAACCTCCTCTTCGGTCTACCTCTCGGTCTCCTGCCTGGCAGTTCAAGGCTCAGCATCCTTCTCCCGATATAGTCACTCTCTCTCCTCAGGACATGTCCAACCCATCTCAGTCTGGCCTCTCTGACTTTCTCTCCAAAGCCTCTAATATGAGTTGTCCCTCTAATGTACTCATTCCTATCCAACCTGGTCACTCCCAAAGAAAACCTCAACATCTTCAGCTCTGCTACCTCCAGCTCTGCTTCCTGTCTTTTCTTCAGTGGCACTGTCTCCAGTCCAAACATCATGGCTGGTCTGACCACAGTTTTATACACTATACCTAGCTGAAACTCTTCTATCACACATCACACCTGACATTTTTCTCCAGCTGCTCCAGCCTGCCTGGACACGCTTCTTCACCTCTTTTCCACACTCTCCATTACTCTGGACAGTTGACCCCAAGTACTTAAAATCCTCCACCTTCTTTATCTCTTCTCCCTGTAGCATCACTCTTGCACTTGGATCCCTCTCATTTACACACATATATTCCGTCTTACTGCGACTGATCTTCATTACTCTCCTTTCCAGGGCATATCTCCACATCTCTAGCCCAGTTCTCGCTACAGATCACAATGTCATCTGCAAAGATCATGGTCCAAGGAGATTCTTGTCTAACATCATCTGTCAGCCTGTCCATCACCATAGCAAACAAGAGCTGACCCCTGGTGGAGTCCCACCTCCACTTTGAATTCCTCAGTCACACCGACAGCGCACCTCACAACTGTCTTACAGTCATGATACATGTCTTGCACCGCTCTGACATACTTTTCCGTCACTCCAGACTTCCTCATGCAATGCCACAGCTCTTCTCTGGGCACCCTGTCGTACGCTTTCTCCAGATCTACAAAGACACAATGCAATTCCTTCTGACCTTCTCTGTATTTCTCTATCAGCATTCTTAAAGCAAACACTGCATCTGTCGTACTCTTTTTTTGCATGAAGCCATACTGCTGCTCACAAATGTTCACTTCTGCTCTTAGTCTAGCTTCAACTACTCTTTCCCAGAGTTTCATTGTATGGCTCATCAACTTTATTCCTCTGTGGTTAGTACAACTCTGCACATCTCCTTTGTTCTTAAAAATGGGCACGAGTACACTTCGTCTGCATTCTTCAGGCATCTGTTCACCATCTAATATCTTGTTGAATAACCCAGTTAGGAACACCACACCACCTCTCCAAGACACTTCCATACCTCGATTGGTAAATCATCAGGCCCGAGTGCCTTTCCCCCCTTCATCCTCTTCAGCGCCCTCCTCACTTCATCCTTGTTAATGTTTGCTATGTCTTGGTCCACAACAGTCACATCTTCTACTCTTTTTTCCTTCTCATTTTCCTCATTCATCAATTCTTCAAAGTACTCTTTCCATCTTGCCATCACACTACTGGCACCTGTTAATACATTGCCATCTCTATTCTTAACCACCCGAACCTGCTGCAGGTCCTTACTATCTTTGTCTCTCTGTCTCGCCAGCCTGTAAAGATCAGTCTCACCGTCCTTGCTGTCCAGCCGAGCATACAAGTCATCATAGGCCTCTTGTTTGGCCTTTGCCACCTTTACTTTAACTGTGCGCTGCATCTCCTTGTACTGCTGTCTACTCTCATCTGTCCTCTCAGTGTCCCACTTCTTCTTTGCGAACCTCTTTCTCTGTATACACTCCTGCACCTCCCCATTCCACCACCAAGTCTCCTTATCTACCTTTCTTCCACTGGATACACCAAGTACTTTCCGACCTGTGTCTCTGATTATGTTCGCTGTAGTTTGCCAGTCATCTGGAAGGACCTCTTGCCCACCCAGTGCTTGTCTTACCTCCTTCCTAAATGTCATGCAAGACTCTTCCTTTTTCAACTTCCACCATTTTGTCCTCACTTCAGCCTTTGGTTTCTTCATCTTCCTCACTGCCGGCGTCATCCTACACACCACCAACCTATGCTGTCTGGCTACACTCTCACTAACCACTACTTTGCAGTCACTGATTTCCTTTAGATGGCGCCTTTGACACAAAATGTAGTCTATCTGTGAACTTCTGCCTCCACTCTTATAGGTCACCCTATGTTCCTGTCTCTTCTGAAAGAAAGTATTCACAATAGCCATTTGCATTCTCTTAGCAAAGTCAACCACCATCTGTCCTTCAGCGTTCCTCATCTGGAGTCCAAACCTACCCATCACCTCCTCATCATCTTTATTTCCTGCGCCAACATGTCTATTGAAGTCTCCACCAATTACAACCCTCTCACTTCTCGGGATGTTGTGTATGACTTCATCAAAGTCCAACCAAAATTTCTCCTTCTCCGCCAGCTCACATCCTACTTGTGGGGCATACCCACAAACAACATTGAACATCACACCTTCAATTTCTAGCTTCAGACTCATCATTCTATCTGATACTCTTTTTACTTCTAAGACATTCCTAACAAACTCCTCTTTTAAGATGACCCCAACTCCATTTCTCTTTCTGTCTTCACCATGATAGAACAACTTAAACCCTGACCCTAAGCTTCTAGCCTTGCTCCCTTTCCACCTGGTCTCCTGGACACACAGTATGTCTAACTTCCTTCTCTGCATCATGTCAACCAGCTCTCTACCTTTACCTGTCATTGTTCCTACATTCAAAGTTCCTACTCTTAGTTCTATACTCTTGGCCTTCCATTTCTCTCTTTTCCTCCGGGCACACCTCCCTCCTCTACTTCTTCGACCAACAGTAGTCCATTTTCCACTGGCACCCTGAAGGTCAACAGTACCAATGGCGGCCGTTGTTAACCCGGGCCTCGACCGATCCCGTATGGGATTCATAGGTTTGATTCGCATATTTGTTTTGGCAATTTTTTTTTTTACGTCGGATGCCCTTCCTGACACAACCCTCTGTATTTATCCGGGCTTGGGACCGGCACAATAAGACACTGGCTTGCGCCCCCTTGTGGCTACATTCCCTATCATTTGTGACTCTCTTTAATTCAACTATGTTATTTAGGATTGACGCTACGTAAGATCAGTTTCAGTTTTTGAAGCTTCCAGGCCTTGGAAAAAAAATTGTATATACGGTACAGTCAAACATCAGTTTTTGAATGTTATCAACCAAATCAGATTAAAACAGAAGATTAATATAAATATAAATATGACTCAAAAGCACCAAAATGAGAATATTTTGTGTGTTTATCTATATTTTTTTTCTCTGTGGGGTATAGGCTTTCCCACACAATGGCAATGATACATCCTCCACTGTAAAGGGTTATATTGTAGTTTTATTATAGTGATGAGAAAAAGCATTAAAAAAGCGCATTGTTCTTTTTTCACTCCTGATTTGCTCCAGGTTTCTTTTCTTCCAATTGAGAGCATGTCTTCTCTTGTGTTTGTGTAGTTCAAGACAGTGTTCATCGCTCCCGAAAGAACAATATAAAGTATGTTATGTGAAGCTAATCCAAGTATTATTTTATTAAAAGAAAGGAAATGTGGCTGCACGCTACCCTCTGGTAATCTTGAAGGCCATATATTGCTGAGCATTTCCGAGCTGTTGCTGCAGGTGTCCCCTGGTCCGGTTCTAACAATGGACCTTAAATGGCCTGTAAAGTTAGGACAACCTGGGCATAGTGTGCAAGCTAAAACTTCCTTTTTGCCGAAGTCAGTAATGCGTTCTGTATTTTAAAGAAGCTTCATTTTGGCAGAGCTCATTACCATGCCTGGGAATTCTTTGAGTGAGTCGGTGTGGTATTGTTTGCAAATTGAGAAGCGCGATGGAAAAGACAAACATCGGACAATCGTCGAAAGAATTTGAAGAACCGGTTGAACTGGCAAACCAGTTCAAGTATGCATGCTATTTCTGTCAACAACTTCAACTGTTATGGACAAAAACGGCATGTATCACACTGAAGAAACACTGGCTTGAGAATGCCAAATGTCTTAAACACATGACAAGACCAATTTAGGATGATCTTAGACTTGGCAATATCTGGGGGCGAAACAGGGTGTGAGCCCACTCTTGAATTAGAGACTAACAGAGATTAATTTAATATGTACTTGGGAGTTGTTTAATGCCTCATACTTTCAAGTCAACAACGATTTATTGGATAAGGTTGCCAACATCTATAAAAATCACATTCAAGACATTACAAACAAATTATTTCTGTTGGCCTATATAATTATCTTGGATTTTCAGATGCCAGCACCTCTCTTACTGGCCTAAGATAAATATTGGATCAGAGATGGTACAGGCGGATGGCACACGAAGACATAATTCTGTCAATTTGGGTCTATTGAGTGTGAAAACACCAAATTTAGGTGTGCTGTTGTTCTAAAAGAGACACGTTGTGCTCCTTAACGCATCCACAGCCAAATGATTTTGCACACTTCAATCAATTTACCATTGCAAACTTTGCCGGGCATCATATTTATTTATGTCTTCATCACTTGTGCTGTTTTTTGGGGGGGGACACAGAATTGTGATCCTTCTACGTCTTCTATGTATCTTTCACCCACCATAAAAAAGTAGGAAAGGTTCTCATTGAACATGGTTTGCGATTTTAAGCAGCTCCTCTCATTTAGCATCAGTGTCAGATATTTCAAATGTTCTGGCTGATTCCAATTGGCATGACATTGTCGACCCCGTTCCCAGACTGATAAACTAGAAACGGCAAGATGGAAACAGATTTTTAAGATTATTGTAATTGCTATCTATACCGATATTGTCTAATTTGTTCAACTCATGACAGCAAGAAATCAATGTTTTGAAATAATTTCATTAAAACTCCCTCAAAAACTCAGTTGTGCTCCAGAATCAAGACATACCAGCATGCGAGCATGTTGATGTTTCCATTCAGCATTTCTATTTTATGTTGTGATAGCTATTTTGCACCAACAATCGAGTTTTTTAAGCTCAGGTCCTCTGCATCTGCAATTCTGCATAAATTCTGGACGCTTTACCTGTATTAATGGGGTGTAGGCGGTTTCAAACAATACATCCCATCAATTATCTGTAACCGCTTATTCCTTAGGGTCGGGGGTATATACAGTGGTACCTCGGTTCTCGAACGCCTCACAGTTTGAACAAATCGGAGTTCGAACAAAATATTCCAGATATTCTTGCTTCGGCGTTCAAACGCCAATCGGTGTTCGAACGCCAATATGACGAGTGCGTACGCGAGGGTGGGGTGCTGAGCGGCGTACGGGTGTATTGCTCTCTCCGTGACCAACTGTTGTCGCTTGCGGACGTGCTGCGTTTTGCACTAGCGTTTAATATAGGTGTACGAAGAGTTTTAGCCCCCTAATCATGCCTCCAAAGAAAGTAAGTGCTGCTAAAAGTGACAAAAGAAAATTAGTGCATACAACTATTGCATTTAAGTAAGAAATAATTGCAAAATATGAAGGAGGTGTGCGAGTATCTGATCTGGCTAGGGAATACAGCATGGCGAAATCTACGATCAGTACGATATTAAAGAATAAGGAGGTTGTGAAATCGGGGCAGGGCTCGTAAGTAGTGATCCACGACAATGGCCTCGACCACCTCAGCTGCCGTGCTCCTTTCCGGTTCCAGCCACTTCCGTGCGATGCGGGCCAATTCGTGCATCTGTGCCCGTGGAGGTTGGTCTGGCTGGAAAGTCCAGGTGTGGAAGCGCTGTGCCATCCCGAACTTGGTGAGCCCATGTCTGCTGAGAATTTCAGCTTTTAGATAATCATAGTCGTCTGCTCTGTCTGCGGTCAAGTCCAGGACAGCATTCAGTGATTCCCCTGTCAGGAAGGGTGCAAGCAATCCCACCCACTGCTGCTTGGGCCACTTTTCTCGAGTGGGTTGTTGCTTCGAACGTATGCAGGTACGCCTCAATATCATCCGTCCCCCCATTTTGGCTAAAAAATCACCCGCCTTCACCCGGGGAATATTCTTGCCGGCCATTTGTTTCTGCAAGAGCAATTCCTCCGCCTTCAGTTCATTGGCTCTCTTTTGCTCCTCCAGGAGAGCCAAATTGGCCCGATATTGGGCTTCCTGACTTGCAAGCAGGGTTTTCAAAATGTCTTCCATTTGTAATTGAGGATATTTTCAATTTAGAAAAAAAAACATAACACAAACCATCAATGTCCATGCACTTACTAACGCTTGTCCAGTGCCCGCATTCTCCACCATATGTGATATCATGAGAGGCTAGCTCTCAGCGGGACGGGACAAGAAGTGCAATGGACGACAGGTTTGGATACAAACAAAAGGTTTTAATCAAGGGTTCCAGGGGGAATTCACAAGCAACAAAGGTTTGAATAGTGTCTCTTCCAATACTTATCAAAATAAAGTCTCTTCTGATACTTAAATCCAACTAAAGTCTCTTCTGCTCCTTAAATCCAAATAAAGTCTCTTCTGAGGTAAAAACTGAAGACGGGGTTCTTTACAAGAGTCTCTAGGCCTCACCCCTCTTGACGTCCTTGTCATGTAGCCTAGCCACCTTAGCTAGGTTCAAATCCAGTGTCCAGTCATGTGGTCCCAACTGGCAATGAGTTCCACGCAGCAATCAACTTCTCCACAGAGCACAGCAATCGAGCTTGTCTTTCCCCAAGCTCCACACTCAGAGGCTCTCTGCCTTAAGAGCCCTGCTTTCCAATCAAGCCCTGATCAGCCGCAGGTGTGTGGTTTGAATTGCTGTCTTCCACCAGCTGGGGCCAAGACTCTCTCTGGGTGGAGCCATCTTAGGGGGATGTATTTCCCCTCCAGGACACAGCCTCTCGTGACATCACACAATATATATATATATATATATATATATATATATATATATATATATATATATATATATATATATATAGCTCTTGCAGTTGTGATTTTTGTCTATCTTATTAGTTTTGTTGTAGGATCAAGCCTTCATTGGCTTTGGCCTACTTGCCTGATCTCTTAAGTTGTCCCTCCACCACCACCCACACCCCCTTTTCCTCCTCCACCTCTGATCCCGCTTCTTCTCCTCAGTGTAGATCCACTGATATTGTATGTCACAATCCTGACACAGCACTTCCTCAGTCTCTCCTCCGTTTCTGCATGCTCCTGCTCCGGGGCACTGAATGCCTGTTTTGGACAATGCCCATCCTTGTTTACATCATCTCCTGATTTCGGGAATCCCGGCATTGCTGGTAACCACTGGTGGATCAGGATGATGAACTCACTGTCTCTGTTTAGCCTGCCCTTGCCATTGCAAGGGAATTAAGTCACCTCACAACAATGGATGCTTTCTCTCTTACTATAATATGGGACACAAGGTAGACAAAAAGAGATAGCTAGGCAGTCATTCAGACAAACTAACCTTGGTCAATGCTGTCACCAACAAATGTGTGTAATATGTACTCATACATTCACTGATGAAGCTTGATGTCATTTTAAAAATGACAAGAAGTCCATATGTTCTGATGTAGTCATTATTGGGGTTTAACCTGGATCATCTTTGTTCTCTGCAGTCAGACTGAGTGAAATAGTGCTGCAAACAAGTTCCACATTTCGCTAGGGATCGCTGTCTGCCCTAAATCAAGGGTGTCAAACTCACTTTTGGCATGGCCCAAATTGTAGTTACGGTTTTGCTTGGAGGGCCTTTAAGAATTTTGGGAAACCAAATAAATGGTTATTCACCTCCTCATATTAAATCCACAGCTCACAATACATTGATGTATAACTAGTTGAAAAAAAAAGAAGCGATAAAAAGTACTGTTATTGTGGTTATGTATGACAATTTGAAACTTTGTGTCAGACTTTAGCAAGCGTCATGGACACTTTTGGGGGCCCCCGGGCATTAACTTTGACCCCTGTTCCGTAAATGTCCCAATGGTGGTTGTTAATTCTTACAGCACTCAGTATTGATTCATGTGCTTACTAAACTTTGTCACTTTTGGCCCGTTTAACAGAGTTTTTGAATGGAATGGAAATTTGATGATTGGAGTCTTTTCATTATTAATAGGTGTGTCACAGAATTTGAGTTAATGGGCCTTTTGTTGCTGGAATTTTTTTTAGCTTTTTCAGTTCAGCTCATGAAAAATAGGAGAAAAAAAGTGCCGTATTTATTTTTGTTCTCGGTACATCCGCTATACCTAGTATATTTCCATTGTGTGTCTGAACAAACTGTATAGAATAGGAAAAAACATGCAATTAGTTTTATTTAAAAAAAATGCAACCTTTGAAACCTATTTTTAATGCTAAAAAGGAACCGAAGAATAGGATAGACAACTTTATTTCGCATGCCTCTTCGTGCACGCCACCAGAACTTGTTCCAGGGTATATTATGTAAATTTCTCCACTGTGAGACTAATAAAGGCATATCCAATCCAATCCAATTATCTCTCTTGAAAATAGCAATAGCAATGTCTCTGTAATTGAAATGTGAGAACAAAGACTCTCATCAGATTCTGAAGATTGAGCTGGTTTCAATGTCGATTTTTTTTCCACAGCATTTGGTCCAATGGAATGCCGGCAACCCAGACAGTTTGCTTCAGCTTGTTAAGGAGCTTATCCAGCAATACCACCACTACCAATGTCAACGCCTCCGTGAAAGCTCCAGACTTCTTTTTGAGTATGATAGCCTGCTGGAGGATCCGAACTATGGCCGTAATATGGAGATATATGCCGGACACAAGAATAGCTGGGTAAGGACATTTTACACAGCACATAAAAGCCCAAACATGCTCAGTATTCATTAGCCACATCACAGTAGGTTTAACGGTTCCTCACGTGGCTCGTGAAAATATTCTGGATGGAGATGAAGAGTCACCATGACAGGAAATGTAATACTGTATTTCCTGTAGAATATAATTACAGTGCTGTAAAACAGTATTTGGCCCCGTTTTGATATCTGGTTCTTTACATATTTATCACAATTAAAGGTTTGATTTCATCAAAGCAGTTGTAAGACTACCCATCGAATACAATATGCAGCCTCTAAATTCATTCATTCATTCATTCATTCATTTATTCATTTATTCATTCATTTTCCGAACTGCTTTTTCCTCACAAGGGTCGCCGGTGCTGCTGCAGCCTATCATTCCTGTATTCGAGCATTAGGCGGGAGACACCCTGAATTGGTTACCTGCCAATTCGGGGGCACAGAGAGACAAAAACATTCTCTCTGACACTCACACATAGGGATAGGGACAATTTTAGAGTGTTCAGTCAGCCTGCTCAGCATGTTTTTGGAATGTGGGAGAAAACGAGAATACCTGGAGAAAACCCACACTGGCACTGGGAAAACATGCAAACCCCACACAGGAAGGAGCTGGAATTGAACCCGCAACCTCTGCACTGTATGTCCATGTGCTAACCACTCGACAACTGTGCCGCCCGTTTCTAAATCGCAATTGCATTCATTAAGGCACAAAAGAAATAAAAACTATCTCAATTTGCAAAACTACCACCCCGGAAACCCTCATGTTGAACTATAATGCAACTGTGACAAACAACAGTGTTGGGAAAGGCAACACACTTGTCCCACAATTCTTGAATCGAGAAATCACGTAAATAGAATCTCTCAGATAAAGTGAAGTACGCTACAAGATTTCAAGAAACAAACGCACGATGCCAAAATCCGAAGAAATTAAAAAAGAAAAATGAGAAAAGTTATTAAAATGCATCAAGTCTTCGAATTAAAAAGCCATTTCCAAGAATCTGAAACTTCAGCAAACCACTATTAGTGCCATTATCCAATTGTGTAAAAAAAACTGGGAATAGTGGTAAACATTCCCAGCTAAAATTATTCAAAGGAGATTCCAAGACAACCTAGAACAAGACCTAAAGAACTCCAAACCCCACTGGGCTCAGTTTAGAATCAGAATCATCTTTATTGCCACGTATGTCGAAGACAAGGATTTTTTCTCCGGTAGACCACGCTGCACTAGTTTACCTCAATATTCACAATGTTATCATCAGAAAGACATTGACAAATGGCATCCATAAGAGTGTTTCCAGGTCAAAACCACTGCTATCCAAAAAGAACACAAATCCTCATCTCATATTTATGATCTTCAAGACATTTGTAAAACATTCAGTGGACTAACGAGCCAAAAACTGAAGCTTGCTGCATCACCAACTATCTCTTCGCATCACATTGTAAAATTCCCCATTTTGTGTGTTCCAGACAGGAGAGTTCTCAGCCCGCTTTCTTCTGAAACTCCCTGTGGACTTCAGTAACATCCCAATCTATCTGCTCAAGGTAATGAAGTAATCATCAGTACAAGTATTGACACGTGATCTTTTCACACATATCCCTCACACGTCCTTCATATGTGGTGTGATGCGACTTGTTTGCACATATTGTTTGTATGTCCATATGTTTTGCATGGGCGAAACTGGCTCTGGTAGGATTTGTGTAAAATTAATATCATGCCGTGCGTGTGTGTGGGGTCCAGTCTTAAGGGGCTGTGAGCTGAGTAATCAGCAAGCCGTCACTCCTGATCTGCTCTGAACTGTGTGGTGTCTGGAGGCTTATTAACCCAATCTCTTTCTCTTTCTCTCTCGCTTTCTGTCTCTCTCTCTCTCACTCACTGTCTGTCTGTCTGTTTCTCTCTCTCTCTCTCTCTCTCTCTCTCTCTCTCTCTCTCTCTCTCTCTCTCTCTCTCTCTCTCTCTCTCTCTCTCTCTCTCTCTGTCTGTCTCTATCACTCTTTCTGTCTCACGCTCTCTCTGACTCTCCCTTGTTCTCACTCTCTCGCCCTCTCTCTCTTTCTCTGTCTGTCTCTCTCACTCTTTTTCTCTGCCTGTCTGTCTCTGTCTCTGTCTCTGTCTCTGTCTCTGTCTGTCTGTCCCTCTGTCTGTCTGTCTCTCTCTCTCTCTCTCTCTCTCTCTCTCTCTCTCTCTCTCTCTCTCTCTCTCTCTCTCTCTCTCTCTCTCTCTCTCTCTCTCTCTCTCTCTCTCTCTCTCATACTCCTTTAGCCTGGTTCTCTCTCTCCCTTTGACACTTGTCCCTTTTTTGCCTACATGATGCTGGAGGCTTTGACTCCTTGGTCACGATCAGCTCGGCCTTTATACGTTGGGGTCAATTGATGCTAAACATATGGCAAATAGCTACACTTATTAATCTCACACTGCCCTCTGTCCCTACATATCTTTGAACTGATGACCCGGTGTCTCATTTAGCAAACGTGCGTTTGGACACAATGTATGGAAATTGTGCGTACAAACTTCCACGACAAAAATAGGATTGATCAATTTGGACCTGGGCATGAGAGCAGACGCTAGTTCACACACAGCTCTGACTATAAATACACACAAAACCTTGTGGTGGAACAGTGTAACTCCAGATGGAAAAGCTTTAAAGACAACCTGAAGTGAAATGCTGGCATAGATTGAAAGCATGATTGCACTACAAATTTCCATTCCATGAACAGGAAATGATTGATAAATAATCCGGAATGGACATGGCCTCGAGGAATTACCGTGCAATTCATTCATTCATTTTACAGAAAAGCCTGATGTGTTTGCACTTCCGATAAGAAGCTCAAGAAGTATGTTGATCTTTTTATTTATTTAATTATTTTAGTGCAGCTTCATGAATAAAGTACATACTGTTGTTCTTTAATAATAACACATGCATTAATTGTTTTCCAGAGCATTTATTTGTTTCCACGTTTCAATCAAGTACATCAGTGTCGGTCTTGAAGATTTTCTGGGGTACATATACACTACCTAAATTTTAGTTGAACGAATGAATTTAGGACATGTTGCCCGCATTCTTTGATAAATTAGGCCCCTGGTTTTCACTGTCCCTCCAATTCAATAGGCAAACTATGAAGCATAATCCATCCATCCATTTTCCAGACCACTTTATCCGCATTAGGGGGTGCTGGTGCCTATCCCAGCCATCTTCAGGCACGAGGTAGGGGACATCCTGGATTGCCAATCGCAGGGCACACAGAGACAAACAACCATTCACTCTCACACTCACACCTCGGGACAAATTAGGGTGTTCAATCAGCCTGCCATGCATCTTTTTGGAATATGTGAGGAAACCGGAGGACCCGGAGAAAACCCACACGGGCCAGGATAGAGCATGCAAACTCGCAAAACACAGGGAGGCCGGACTGGGTCTGTCTTGAACTCACAACCTCTGCACTGTGAAGCAGACGTGCTAACCACTTTCTACTGTGTCGCTAAAGCATAATCATCTTTCATAATTTGCTGTTCCTGAAAGTATTGTTTTTGTCTACCTGCATATTCAAAGGAAAGTTTTGAGCCCTCATCCTTGCACACCACTCCATTGTTGACTCTGCTGTTTTTCAAACAAGCTGTCATTTGCTGTATAGTGTATTCACCAAGTTTTGGTGGGAAACTTTTGGAAAAACAAGTTCAGTGATATTGAAACTTGGTGATCTGAGCACATGGTTGTCATTAAGGTACTAAGTGTAAGTTGTTTTAACATAGTTTTTTAACGAAGTAAATATTTGAATGCATGAATTCTGTATTCTGTCATTTTTTTGCATTGTAGCACTGTATTTGTCAGCTATGGCACACATGTTTAAAGGACAACCGATGCCCCCGGACACGTTGTGTCCGTAATTTGTAAATTCGCTTCAAATGACTTCTACTGAGCGTATTTTTTTTTAAGATTCCACCACATATAGCTATATTTTACATTTTAAGACTCGCGCTGAATATTCCGGAAGTCTTGTTTTTGAGTTGGTGACGAGTCCTCACGTCACGTCACTGAAGGGACGCCCCTGACCAAAAAATGACACATTGTAGCAGTCCTTCCATCACGTCAATGTATTTTGCGGTACTTTGTTTGGTATGAAATCTCCGTGTTGATCCGTGTCGATTGTGAAATTAGAAAGAAAACACATAAATAACGCAATGGTGAATCCTTGTGTGTTGCACCATGCATCCATTTGATATTCGCTGACAAAAATTCTAAGGAAATAATCAGCCCGTTTCAACGGACTTTGTCGCCATCTTCTGCCTCTTTTGGGTGCTAATTATTTAATCAATTGCAAACATGTATGCTTTCCTCTTCAGAACTATTTGAATCATATTCATAACTAGATGAGTAACAAGGAAGCATCTTCTCCGAATCTGCAACCATTGTTTTGATTCTCGAGCAAGGCAAGACGTCTTGGCGTGACACCACGAACAAGGGCGCGGGACCTTCTGAAACTGGCCACTTCCGGTTTTAAATTGAAGTACTTTTTAGACACTTTAAGTCATTTTTATTGGTGTTTTGCATTTGACTAAAAATATCATGCTGTGTGTTTTGGGGATTTTAGATGCTATAAAACGTTTTTCTGATGTCAATTAAGAAACAAAAAAGTGATGTTGGTTCTCCTTTAACACTTGTAAATTGTAGATGAGCTTCAGCTCACAGAGTGAAGAGTAGTAACAATCAGACGACACCCTGTCCACCTACACAGCAGTGAGAACTGAATAATGCAGCTGAAATATTGGACTTTGCTGAAAGATTCTACAACAAATGTATGACCTGGACATTCACAGTGACAGTTATCATGCAATTAGTTTTGTCAGTTTAATTTCTGTCTGGCGTCAGTTAATTTACCCACGCTATACTGTACATCTCTTCCTAAAATGTACTGTAATACAATATAATTACTACTGCAGAGTAATTGAAATGCAGATTTGTTTATTCTTTACCTTCATATCTGCATATGGTATGTTCTTTGGTTGACGGAAGACACCCCTGACATTATTTTGAGACAGCTGTAGACGCTTGACAATAACTTCTCTTTTTTTTTTTTGCAGAAGGCTGATTTTTGCTATACATTGATTTTGAAACATTGTCCCCAAAACTTACCCGATGCCAAAAAATCCAATACATTGTTGAATTTCTTTGTGATTACAGTAGACATTTTTCTTTAGGGCCTAAAATTGCATGTGTGCCAACAATCGTAGTTATTCGTCAGTTATAGCCTCCTCAAACTTTCTCACTGTGAATAGTAGTTTGGTTATCTGCAAGCATTTAATATCAAGGTTATTATTGTTGACACTAAAACTGGGAGGAGTGTGTGTGTGGGGGCGGGGGGTATCCACATATTTAATAAAATAAAAACGAAAGTGTTTTTAAACCACTAATTGCAATTAAATTGTTGGTCTACAAAACTAATTCAAACCAATTTTAATGATACTCCAATTGATTTTGTCAATTAATTTCACACATAAGCATAGTAGTTTTATTAGAAATTAAGTTACTTTGGCTCAATCAATTTTATAGTGGGCTTTATAGAATTACTACACCCACTCCATTAATTTGACAACAAAAGAGGCCCAAGCAGAATATCTGCCTCGAGGCTACATTTCACCCGAGTGATTTACACACTTATTGCAGGCACACGGTTCAGAACCGAATTGATGTGAGGGCCGAGAGCCAATCAATCATTTCTAAAAGATAAACAATGCCCAAAGTGTGGGGTAATTTTAAGCAGCATGTCTTTGTTTATTCAACATATGAACACGTAGTTGTTAACAAGCATCTCAGACACACGGCAAAGTAAACACTGATGTTGACAAATGTAATACTGGGGCTGTACAAGCACGAATGGGAAGGAAATCTACCTACAAAGCTTCAGCCGTTAGTGTCCAAACATTTATTGAATATTGTTTAAAAAAAGGGTATTGTGACACAACTTTAAACATAACCCCATCCCAGCGGTATGGAACATGTTGCACCCATAAAAATATGAATGAATATTAATTTGCTCAAATCTGTCACGGTTTGCGAGGTGGTGATGGCGGGTGCGGATCCCAAAAAGCAGGCAGGAGGGAGCGGGAGGTTGTTTGACAAATTGTATTAAAATAAAGTTCAGCAGGAACAAAATGTAAAACATCAAAATCATCTGAATGGAAAAAATACAAAGTAGCAAAAGAAGACCAAAAGTAAAAATCCGCCAAGGTTAAACAAACACATACACAATGCATGCAGCAACCAAGCAGCAAACAATGAACCGACAACCGATGGTCGTGCCGGGTGTCCTTTTAAGTGACAGTGATTATAATGACCAGCACCTGTGAGGCTGCCGGCAGGGCTGACGTCGCTACCCGTTGGTCGTCAATCTGATCGGGACGACCAGCACCTGTGCAGGTGCAGGCGGACCGGTCAATATATCTACCAGGCGGGAGACCACAGCACTGAATGAGGCTCAATTCGTCATGCACGATGACAGCGTGGCTGGACGTGGGCGTGCACTGCCAGTCACCCAGTGTCACCCTGGACGGCCACCTGGAAGGAGGTCTCGGCCGGACGTTTACGTGGATGTTACGGCTCGTCGAGTGACGAAATTCAAACTCGACGAGGCTCGGGCTAACGTGGACGTAGCATTGCCAGGCACAGGGTGGAAATGAGACGGGTCCGATGTACCTGCGGGATCCGATGGTTGGTCGGTTCATTCTGTCACGGTTTGCGAGGTGGTGATGGCGGGTGCGGATCCCAAAAAGCAGGCAGGAGGGAGCAGGAGGTTGTTTGACAAATTGTATTAAAATAAAGTTCAGCAGGAACAAAATGTAAAGCATAAAAATCATCTGAATGAAAAAAATACAAAGTAGCAAAAGAAGACCAAAAGTAAAAGTCCGCCAAGGTTAAACAAACACACAATGCATGCAGCAACCAAGCAGCAAACAATGAACCGACAACCGATGGTCGTGCCGGGTGTCCTTTTAAGTGACAGTGATTATAACGACCAGCACCTGTGAGGCTGCCGGCAGGGCTGACGTCGCTACCCGTTGGTCGTCAATCTGATCGGGACGACCAGCACCTGTGCAGGTGCAGGCGCGGCCGACAGCGCCCCCCCGTTGGTCGCCAACCAGATCATGACAGTATCCCCCCTTCAAGGGGCTGCTTCCAGAAGTCCCAACAGTCTCCCAAAAGGTCCACTCGCCAGGGAACGGTCGGTGGAGAGGGCAACGGCTGCCTCTCCAGTATACGACGGGTGGCGGCCTGATGGCAACGGGACTCGGCCTGGGGTGGACGAAGACGCGGCACGGATCGTCGTGGGCGTGAGTGCGATCCCTCTCGCATGTTCACGCGACGGCGCATTGCTCAACGTGGACGTCAAACTGCCAGGCGCAGAATGGCACCCCGTACGGCCGTATGGGACCAGGTCTGGGCCGGACGCCGACGTGGGCGTGAACTGCCCGGCACCGGGGGAACGAGACCAGTCCAGAGCCGCTCCGGGATCCAGCGGTGAGTGGGGTCTCAGACTGACGTTGACGCGGACGTTGCACGGCTCGTCGTGGATGAGGCTCAATTCGTCATGCACGATGACAGCGTGGCTGGACGTGGGCGTGCACTGCCAGTCACCCAGTGTCACCCTGGACGGCCACCTGAAAGGAGGTCTCGGCCGGACGTTTACGTGGATGTTACGGCTCGTCGAGTGACGAAATTCAAACTCGACGAGGCTCGGGCTAACGTGGACGTAGCATTGCCAGGCACAGGGTGGAAATGAGACGGGTCCGATGTACCTGCGGGATCCGATGGTTGGTCGGTTCATTCTGTCACGGTTTGCGAGGTGGTGATGGCGGGTGCGGATCCCAAAAAGCCGGCAGGAGGGAGCGGGAGGTTGTTTGACAAATTGTATTAAAATAAAGTTCAGCAGGAACAAAATGTAAAACATCAAAATCATCTGAATGGAAAAAATACAAAGTAGCAAAAGAAGACCAAAAGTAAAAGTCCGCCAAGGTTAAACAAACACATACACAATGCATGCAGCAACCAAGCAGCAAACAATGAACCGACAACCGATGGTCGTGCCGGGTGTCCTTTTAAGTCACAGTTATTATAACGACCAGCACCTGTGAGGCTGCCGGCAGGGCTGACGTCGCTACCCGTTGGTCGCCAATCTGATCGGGACGACCAGCACCTGAGCAGGTGCAGGCGGGGCCGACAGCGCCCCCCGTTGGTCGCCAACCAGATCAGGACAAAAACAAAGTTTATCAAGGCTTGATCATTGCATAACCTGTCTTTGTGGTGAAATCGATGAAGAAGGCTACAGTGTTCACAGCCAAAAGTTTTTGCTAGGAAGGAGAATATGTATTTTTTACGTTTTAAAATGTGTGTATGAACACAAGAAATCTCTATTGCAAATATATTACGGAAAATACATTTTGAGCACCTACCTAGAAATGTTTTTGGCTATAGGAGGTCATCAGTTACAGATTGAGCATCCTTTTGGGTTTCTACCTCTTTTAATCATTTTTAACAGACTCTTTTTTTCTATTTCTCTGAATCTTCATGTCTCCAACACACACACGCACACACACACACACACACACACACACACACACACACACACACACACACACGCACACACTATATATTTGGGTTACTAATTTCCTTGGTAATATTGAAAAATGGCAACAAATTGGTACGTGGAGATGAAATTCTTTTGTCTAGCCCTGAAGCAAAATGATTCAAAATTATTGGAGAAGTTATGTTAATTGCCAATCTGTTTTACAAAGTGTATTGATTCTTTCTTTATTTAACAATTCCTACTGTGGCCTTTTTTTAACCTCCTACCCAAATATATGTGCTTAAAAATGCTTTTAAAGCTTGTAGAAGCTACCTAAATTTGCAAAACTAAATTCACAGCGCTAAAATAAAGGATGTATTCTTGTGCAAAAAAATCATAATCCTCCTTAACAATATCATGAATATAGCCGGCTACTGTAGGTAGAGATCAAACAATCCACTTCCCATCAAATGTTGATGTCCTTGCTGGAGCAGTGTGTTTGGCAAGAAAGCAAAAATGTGTTCTACACAGGCAACCCCGCACAGGTAGCGACTGCTTAGCACCCACAGTGCTATGGAGGACAACCACTACCTGGAGCGAAACGTTTTGTGTGGTTTGCCATCACCAGAATGGACATGTTTACCTTCCGGTGTTGACTGGGAAGACATGGGCTCGGGGAAGGATGCTGGTTGACTTCTTAGTTTAAGGGGGTGGGGGGAGAGAAGCCTGTCGTTGCCAAAATGAAAGTGTTCTATGGGTATTGAGAGCAGAATAAAGGAAGTCTAGTCAAAAACACATGTCTGTTGGCAGTTTGCTTTGTTTTGAAAGGCCATGCAGGCCTTTTGGGTATTGTTGCAGTGTCCAGTTTTTTATTATATCTCAACCTCTAGTTTAACAACATTATTGGTGCTTTACCAATACTCTTTATTCATTTGTGTCTTAATATACAGTAGTTGTGTGATCTGGTTTCAGTCTCATGTGACTGCAAAAAGAAATGTCACCTGACAATGCATTTGGTCTAAGTCACTGAGAAATGTGTAAAAATGTCTTTCATTAAGTTCATGTTCATCAAGTAATGTTTTCTCAAAAGAGTTGAGTATTGAGAGCAGAATAAAGGAAGTCTAGTCAAAAACACATGTCTGTTGGCAGTTTGCTTTGTTTTTGTCATGATCTGGTTGGCGACCAACGGGGGGGTGCTGTCGGCCCCGCCTGCACCTGCACAGGTGCTGGTCGTCCCGATCAGATTGGCGACCAACGGGTAGCGACGTCAGCCCTGCCTGCAGCCTCGCAGGTGCTGGTCGTTTAATCACTGACACTTAAAAGGACACCCGGCACGACCATCCAGTGTCGGTTCATTGTTTGCTGCTTGTTGGCTGCATGCATTGTGTATGTATTTGTTTAACCTTGGCGGACTTTTACTTTTGGTCTTCTTTTGCTACTTTGTATTTTTTCCATTCAGATGATTTTGATGTTTTACATTTTGTTCCTGCTGACTTTATTTTAATACAATTTGTCAAACAACCTCCTGCTCCCCCCTGCCTGCTTTTTGGGATCGCACTCACGCCCACGACAATCCGTGCCGCGTCTTCGTCCACCCCAGGCCGAGTCCCGTTCCCATCAGGCCGCCGCCCGTCATATGTTGGAGAGGCAGCGGTTGCCCTCTCCACCGATCGTTCCCTGGCGAGTGGACCTTTTGGGAGACTGTTGGGACTTCTGGAAGCAGCCCCTTGAAGGGGGGGTACTGTCCTGATCTGGTTGGCGACCAACGGGGGGCGCTGTCGGCCCCGCCTGCACCTGTACAGGTGCTGGTCATCCCGATCAGATTGGCGACCAACGGGTAGCGACGTCAGCCCTGCCTGCAGCCTCGCAGGTCCTGGTCGTTTAATCACTGACACTTAAAAGGACACCCGGCACGACCATCCAGTGTGGGTTCATTGTTTGCCGCTTGTTGGCTGCATGCATCGTGTATGTGTTTGTTTAACCTTGGCGGACTTTTACTTTTGGTCTCCTTTTGCTACTTTGTATTTTTTCCATTCAGATGATTTTGATGTTTTACATTTTGTTCCTGCTGACTTTATTTTAATACAATTTGTCAAACAACCTCCTGCTCCCTCCTGCCTGCTTTTTGGATCCGCACCCGCCATCACCACCTTGCAAACCGTGACAGCTTTGAAAGGCCATGCAGGCCTTTTGGGTATTGTTGCAGTGTCCAGTTTTTTTTTATTATATCTCAACCTCTAATTTAACACCATTCTTGGTGCTTTACCAATACTCTTTATTCGTTTGTGTCTTAATATACAGTAGTTGTGTGATCCGGTTTCTGTCTCATGAGGTGACTGCAAAAAGGACTCTCACCTGACAATGCATTTGGTCTAATTCACTGAGAAATGTGTAAAAATGTATTTCATTAAGTTCATGTTCATCAAGTAATGTTTTCTCAAAATCATTTTCAGATTAGTGGCACTTGGGCACCTGCCAACTTGGGCATGCAGTTGAAATTTCAGCTGAAGATGAGTTGTTAATAGTTTGAGAAGGGACACGGTTCCAAGTAGTATTTTTCTTGAGCAAGTGGTGGAGATAAGATGAATCTCTGCATCTTCGAAAACCTTTGCTATCCTTGTTTTAGGGTAATTCAATGTTATGTTTCACTGTGCTGCCAAATAGGTTTTGGTTCTGATATTTTTATTATGTGATGAATGTTAGCATTATCCCCAAAATATAATGGAAAGAATTCACCCATCATACGATGTAGTGAATCTAAAACTACTCTAAAAACTTGCTCGCCGATGGACAAACTTACATTGAACTTCCATTGTGGTGGTAATAAATAAACTCTTTTCACCTTTGAAGTCAAACAAAACAGATGACCAAATCTATAGTAGCATTAGATCAACTGCCTACAGCATATGTCATTTTTCTTTACTATCTATATTTCAACATTTTATTCACCTCCTGTCATTTTACAATATAGTGGGGCCTTGGTTTACGAAGGCCTTGCCTTACGAACTTTTCAGTTTACGAATGTTAAATTTATGAAAATTAAACCTTGGATTACGCACTACTTTTCGCGATACACACCCCCCACCACGGCTGGTGGAGTAATCTTCCGCAGAAGAACACCAAAGCGCATGAGCGAAAAGCGCCCTAGCCGGCCTGCCTTTCCACGCCCCCTTTCTCTGAATGGACATGGAGAGAGAGAGAGAGAGAGAGAGAGAGAGAGAGAGAGAGAGAGAGAGAGAGAGAGAGAGAGAGAGAGAGAGAGAGAGAGAGAGAGAGAGAGAGAGAGAGAGAGAGAGAGAGAGAGAGAGAGAGAGACGTCGCTGGCCTGCCTTTCCACACCCCCTTTCTCTGAATGCACACGTCGGGAGGGAGAGTGAGTGAGTGAGTGAGTGAGTGAGTGAGTGAGTGAGTCGCCGGCCTGCCTTTCCACACCCCCTTTCTCTGAATGCACACGTCGGGAGGGAGAGTGAGTGAGTGAGTGAGAGGGAAAGAGAGAGAGAGAGAGAGAGAGAGAGAGAGAGAGAGAGAGAGAGAGAGACGTTGATCGTTCAGCCTAAGAAGACACAAAAGAAAATTACAGTCGAGGAGAAGAAGGAGATCAACCACGAACGAGGTGTACGTTTGTCTGATTTAGCCGCTTAGCGGATATTCTAAGTCCATTTCAATGTGTTCAGCTGATAGAAAAGGCTTGGCATAATGTTACCATTCGATCCTTGAAAGCAGCATAGAAGAATTTGTGGCCCGCATGCATCCTTGAGAGGGACTTTGAAGGATTTGATCCTCATGACTCTGTTGTTTTGGACGACATTGTTTCCATTGGACAGAACGTGGGACGCGAAGTTGATGCAGATGACATCGAGGAGCTTGTTGCTGACCATAATGGTCCGCAACACACAGGATTTGATTTGCTAAGTGGAATGATGTGCCGGCTTTTATTGAACAGTTCCATCCAGAAAAGACTGTGGCTATGAGAATCATCAACATGATGAATGATAATGTGATGCCTCAGTTTCGTAAGACCTTACAAGTCAGAAAGCAACAGGTGTCAATTAAGAGCCATCAACAACCATCACAAATGTAAATAAAGTGATTATTATACAGTGCAGTGTTTTTCTTTCATTACAATACAATAGCACATTTAATATACATAGAATAAGATACGTTGTGTGTAGTTTTAAGGCTTATTTAGTTGAAAATTATATTTTATGGAGACCTGGGAATGGATTATTTTCATTTTTATGGTTTCCTATGGGAAATATTTTTTTGGGATAGACACTTTTCGCCTCTGTCTGGGAACCAATTAAGTTCATATATCAAAGTATATATATATATTCATATATCAAAGTCAAAGTCATAGTCAGCTTTATTGTCAAATATGCTAATATGCATGACATACAGCACAGATGAAATTACTGTCCTCTCGGACCCAGACAGCAAGGCACTTATAATTACTTTAACAAACATAAACATGAAAACGCCAATTTGCCGGGAGAGGGTAGCCGCTGCGTGTGCACGCGCCGCCATCTTGGGAAAAAATAATTGAAAAAATAACAAATATGACAACACATATTGTTCTCTATGTGGAACATGCGATTGAATGTTCTGTTGGATCAGTGTGGCGTGACAGCACGTTCATGTCGGTACCCTCTGCTCTCGCTTCATTTGAGCTTTGTTTCCCCTCCACCAGCACTGACCCATGCCACCGGCTCCTAAGCTATTGGTGGCTCTGTAATGTGTATTTTCTGTCTAGTGAGTGTGAGATCGCTGTTTTTTCTATTTTCTTTGTTGTTGCTGTTGTTTTGTGCTTGTGGTGTAGGTGGAAGGGTTTGTCTGTGATATTTGAGGTAACCCTCATCTTGTTGAAAGTTCTCGATTATCGTTACACAAAATATCCGGGTATACATAGCATGAACATTTTACAAATCTTAATATGCTTTAGTTTCATTTTTTTCATTTTGTATTTAAAAAATGAATTTTGAACAAAACAAAAGCCAAGCATTTTAGGACAATTTGCCGTCAAGCGTTTTTAAATACTACTGGTAATTTTCTATCCAGTACTGTAAAAAAATGTTTGTGCACCAAAAGATTTGTTCATCCTTCAGGCAATATAGTCTCACCGAATGTTCGCATCATTTGACACCCCAAACACTACCAGATGGAGGATCGACACCAGTCGGTTGATTCCACCAGATTTCCAATTACAATTTTGTTTTTCTACTTATTTTTTTCCTTTCATCATGGTTTGATAACTTTGTGACTGTGAAATGTGAATGTCTCCACTGCGAGACTAATAAAAGTAAATCCAAATCCAATTACCACTCTTCGTCCTACATCTTACTACTTTGAACTTTGGGATGTTTGCAGTTTCCATCCAAACATGTGTCACATAACTGGCTAACAGAGTCAGGTAGCCTTTACATCACCAGTTGGGACTCCTGTGCACAGACACCTTGCAGGACAATCATTACTTCAGTGGGCGCAGTCGCTCATGTTTTTTTCTGCTTCTGTATCTACTTTTATTCGTCTCGCAATGGAGAAATTCACAATTCACAATAGCATTCATATTGCATTTGTTCATATTGCATGGAAACACGGGTTTTCCATTATTGTGAATTGTTCTATTGGGGTAATATTGTTACATTCAAAAAAGGTATTTGTGTAGTTGTGAAAATATTGCCCCCTTGGTAGCCTGCATTTTGAACTGTTTTGATGGTACTTTTTCTGTGATATATCAATGCTAACCCCATTAACACCAATCTGCATCAGACATTGGATTCAACACCTGAACCCAACCTTAACTTCCTTGCCTTGAGACATATGCGCTAACCACTCTGCTGTCTCCTCTATAAACACCAATTCAAAATGTTATAAAACACTCAACATGTTTCGACAGCAATCCAGTAATAAGCATCACCAACACTGAACATGGGATTTTATTTCTCAAGAAAATGTATGTGCGAGCTACTAACAAGTGATGATGATCCTACTTTTAGAGAACTGCATTCAATCTTTAAAATTATTTTAGCCCCATGAATATTAAAGGGTTTATTTTTGAAGCATTTTCTCTGGGTTATTTCAAGAGCAATTTTTGTTCGTCCATCTATCGTTCAGCAACCAGTGTTTCACTCACAGTGCAAAACTGACCCGAGGAAGGGTTGCCTATTGCCCTCGGCACTGCTGCATCCTCGTTTTATTTTTGGTCTCGTCAAGTTGCACGGTTCACCAAAGCATTTGCATCAAATTATTTTTACCCTGAATCATTTTTCTTTTCCATTCTCCTGCTGTCCAAAATGACCCCCACTATACAAAACATGGTTAAACGTTAATAAAATGGTCTTTCTAAATTGTTCTTGATCATTCTTCGTTGCCCAATCTGGTTGTTACCACACCAGAAGGGGAGTGAGTGAATCCATTTTCCCCAGTGGTCACGGTAGAGAGACTAATGACAGATTGAGCGTATTTATAGCTTCGTCAAAGGGGTGAAGGGCACAAGCTTGTTGCAGTTTGACTGGCAGCGTGATGTTTTTCTTTTTAATTTCTCAATCGTGGAAAGTGATAAAAGGAGCCGTAGATTTACAGTACCTTAAATTCACCATGTCTCGAGATTTGCTTTCCTCTTTTCGCAGGTACAGTAAAACACAGCTTCCCGTCTCCAGGGGAAGAGTTTGGATTGCCTGTTGGAACATTTACCTGTACCTGTTGGAACATTCACCTGTACAATATGTGTGATGTGAGGTTGTGTCTCTATTTCATGTGTCTCAAATTATTTTCCACTAATACTTTTCAGTCATGGTCAGAAAAATTCTGACAGTCATGCTTGAATGGACCTGGCTGTAGACACTGGGAAATTTGAGAAAAAAAGTATTGGTAAAATATTTAATAAAAAAAAAAGACTTTGTATCATGAGAAACGTGGGATTACTAATATTGGCAGCAAAGAGCATCCCTCGAATAGAGAGATTATGTTTGCTGCAATGTCTTATTTTGTGGATCCGATCACTGGTGTCATTAAAAAAAGCAGCAAATTATGTTTTCGCAACCAATCACCGATTTTGCTTTACAAAAACACAAAATCTGACGATCCCTCAGATCTGTGTAAAGTCTTGTTTTGGAATGTGTGAGGAAGACAAATTATCTTGAGAAATCCCACGTGGGAAAACATTGAGAATCGACACGATGGCCCAAGCTGACATTCAAATCCAGAACCTCTCCACAGTGTGCCAAATGGTAGCTTGTGCCATGCCTAATGAATCAAATGAATTTATCGTTTGATAAACCATGTACTGTTTTTTTTTCTTGCTATAAATTGTTGCATTTTCATGTTTTGGGAAGCTGACTTTGTAGAACATTAGCAAATAAGCCCAATTGGTCATAGCTACAGTTACTGTGCCTTTCCTGTTGCAACATAATTGTCGCCATCTTTCTCAACTACTCGCGGAGCTTTCGTTGTTGTGGTTTTCTGTCCGCCTATTGTCCCACTTTGTCTGACAGTTGAGATTCGTGACTGAAGATGGCCTATTTGATCACAGGTCTTTCACAATTCTCTACAGGTCTCAAAAACAATGCACACATACATACTAAAATCTATTAATATGCAGAATTTTAGGGAGATGTCACATGGAATAATGACACACACATTTCGGATCATGGCGTAGGACTCTTCAGTCCATCATTACAAATCTGTATTTATGATTAAATTAATTAATTAATTACCCATGTCTGTTTTTTTAGGGACATACACAGCTTGATATTGGCAGTTTTCTGATTTTACCCCCAGCCCCCACAAAAACATTGCCAACTGTGTTAAATAACACCGAGTGCAACAAGTTGGTGGGCATCATGTTTGTCTTTGTATTGACAAGGCAGCTCTTGCTTCAAGAAAGAAAAAGCTAGCACCTTTTGCGTGACTGTCAAAAGATTGTCCCAAAGCAAGTGGTTGTAATTTGTGGCCTTCCCGTGCCCTTGCACAGTAAACAGTGACTCAGGAGCTCAGGAATCTTAAGAGCTATAAAATAATTGTAGGTTCATCCCTATGTGGCTTATTGCCTCAGCTCACCATTCGCGGCGACACACACACACACACCAAGTTGTTTTCCTCACAGTGTAATGTTTACCAGAGGCCTCAAGTCTGTTCATTGCAGTTCTTATTCACCAACCAAAGATGTTTTGTCCCTCATATGAAGGCAAAGTGCCTGTTTAGTTTATTTATGTTGTTCATAATGATGGAAACATTTCTGATTGTCAGGGAAATCCTGATGGGAGTTTACTTTCAAAAATGGTGTTTCATCAATGATAATCTTTGGATTATCATCAAAACTGGGAACTCTAATGTTTTGCTAAATCTACTCACTGAAATCCTTTTTAATGGAGAAAAAACAAGATTAAATCTTGGGTGTTTTTTTTAATGTTTTGTGATTATGACTCTTTCATTATATGTGACGTTCGTTTTTGAATGGCATTTAACGCATTTTCCTTCAGTAGAGTGAGAGCTTTATTGTCCATTTTTTATGGTCATTATTAATGAAGCAGGAATCAAAAGTAATGATGTAAAGAGAATGTGCCATCATGACAGGAAGTCCGAGAAAATAAAACAATGTATAAGGAAATAGAAAATATGCTAAAAATGTGTCTGTATAGTGAATTGTCCTAACACCATGCAGTCTTTTACAGTAGCTTGTGAAATATTAAAAGAAATATTTTTTAAAGAAAATATTTTTCCTTTACAGTTAATACCACCTTTAAAAATATGTGGAACTGTTGATGCTAAATAATTGAAAAATCAAATCTACTTAGCCGTTTTAAATTTTATAGTGCTTTGGAAAATCCTGTTGCAGAGTAATGGCGTGTCTGTTTAGCACTGTGACATGGCATTTAGGAGGAGAGCAAGTTGCCCAAAAGACATCGTCAAGTAATTGCCAGTTTGGGCTTCACTAATGCAGTGTACGACTGAAATCTGAAAAGGCCAGCCAATGCTTCCACGCAGATAAACAATTATGCGGCTTTTTAGTGGTAGACGTACTATAGCTTGGTATACGCTTCAAGATGAATTTAAATGTCACACATCTAAACAAAACTAGCAAGTTAGTGTAAATTAGGAATTTGTAATCACAAAATGTGATTGTCGCCCCTGTGCCAAAACTGTGAATGACTGCTGATATATTTTTGAGTGCCTTCTCTCTAATCCACGACCTAAATATAAAGTACTGTACAGCGTACTATTAATGGCAAACTTAATGACTGATTGTTGGCCATGGTGACATTGGCACTAAACAAATGGCAGGAAATACAACATCCCTGTTTTAGATTTGCTGATAAAGCAAACTGAAACGGAAGTTGCATAAAAAAAGAATCAGTAAGTCGGGAATGGGGTTTTCATCAGTCTTCAGTTTGGTTTATTTGATTCGACAAATGGCCTCTCCATTCATGGCTGCTCACTAAAAACAACTGTCAAAAATAACTAATGGTTTTATTTTTAAACCAGTCATTCGGTCATAATCACACCATTCTAACATTAGTTAATTTGACCTGGCATGATGGGTAGGTCAATTAACTGCTAATCCTTGTTGTTTGGATGACTGTAGATATTTTTGTTCAGCAATTTATTCAAAAGCTTGATCACAGCCCATGAGCAAAATGAATTTGAAAACATTTCATTGCCATCTCTAAGAATAATAATAATGGTATTGCATTGCAAATACTTACAAAACGTTAATAAAATATGCAAAAGGGAAAAAAAAGATCACTCAAATATATTTAAAAGACAATCATCATTAAAAACGTAATGCAAAATATGTCTCTCGCCTTTAAAGGACAACCGATGTCACTTTTTTGTTTCTTAACTGACATCAGAAAAAACGTTTTATAGCATCAAAAATACCCAAAACACGCACTATAATATTTTTATTCAAATGCAAAACACCAATAAAAATGACTTTTGTCCAAAATCTGCAAAAAATTGAGCTGCGAATTGGCCATTTTCAGAAAGTCCCGCCCCCAGTTCATGACGTCACGCCAAGACATTGCATTGCTGGAGAATAAAAACAATGGCTTCAGATTCGGATAATATGCTTTCTTGTTACACATCCAGTCATGAATATGATATATCAAATAGTTCTGAAGAGCAAAGCATAAATGTTTGCAATCGATTAAATAATTTAGTCCGTGTCATTTTGAGGAAAACGGACAGGGGGGAATGTCGCAACCAAAAATGGCAACCAGCTCCCGTGAGGAATGAATCAGCCCGTTTCCACAGGCTTATAGATTCCTTTCATGGAGCTTGGACTCCCTCTGCTGGCGGATTTTGGATGTAACATCAAGGTTTTCAGATAAACAGTACAGCAAAATACATGTGACGTGATGAAGAACTGCTACAATGTGTATTTTTGTCGGTCAGAGGGGGGGTCCTTTCATGACGTAACGTGAGGACTTGTCACCAACTCAAAAACAAGACTTCCTGAATGTTCAGCGCGAGTCTTAAAATGTAAAATATAGCTATATGCGATGGATTCACACGTAAAAAAGTCAAACCAGTTTGGAGTCAAGTCCAAACTGGTTTTTTTGGACACTGATGGCATCTTATAGATCAGGGGTGGTCAACCAGTCAGAGATGAGGAGCCATTTTTTAAATTATGTTCCTGCAAAGAGCCACACACACACACACACACACACACACACACACACACACACACACACACACACACACACACACATGCAGACACGCACACACACACACACACACACACACACATGCAGACACGCACACACACACACACACACACACACACACACACACACACACACACACACACACACATGACTATGCACAGACGAACTTTGCATGCTTGCCGAGCAACAGCCGGAGCGCCCGAACATAAACTAAACTAAAAAACACAAACACATAAATCTTTTTTTTCCCCCAATTTCCTCCTCCCACCGTTCGCAGTCCACTTGGTACCGGTCTGCTGGCTCTTGGTCGATTGCGATCGACTTAGCATTTACCACTTAGCACCGATTTCTGCGCATGAGTGGTGATCCAATCATGTGATCGGCTACCCTCTATGTCAATCAAGTAGCGGGATTGATGATAGGCTTATGCGGTTCGTGTATTCAGAAACATTTAAATGGAAGCTTGCATTTAAATGGATGGATGTATGGATGGATGGGTGGAAAAATACCAAGACTACTGTAACTTCGTGAAAGTGATTATTACGTTTGGATAAGCTGTTGAGATAATGGAATTATGGATTTTCCAATTGTATTCATATTTATCTGAAAAAGTTTGCCATGTGGTTTCCATTACAAAGTGAGAGTTGGTGGATAGATAGGAAACATGTATTTGATCGCTCTAGTAACTAGTATACAGTAAAGTCTCGTTATATCGATATCGGATATATCGATAGTCCCGGTTATATCGATACTATTTCTATGCACGCACAGAGAAAATTACATGCAAACAGGGTCGGATATATCGATAGTCCCGGTTATATCGATATTTTTTCGGACTCCCTTGAATATCGATATAACGAGACTTTACTGTAGTTTGTTCGTTTCTCTCTTAAAAAGTTGTCTATGATGTGTCCATGCTGAGTTTTGAAGTGTGATGCCTTAAATCTATAATTGATACCTCAGGTGAGTAGTTTCTGTAATTTCCCCATGTTTTTTTTGTTTTGTTTTTTTTTTTCTGTCAATGGGATAACGCAAAAATAGCAGACAGTTTGTTGCAATGTCACCTAAGAAAAGTATTTCATCTTGTTCAAAAAGGGAAGGTATAGGACATTTTTTTACTCACAAAATTTTACAGATAAACAGTCAGTTAGTCTATTCAGTAGTTTTGAAGATTGAGTTCTTGGCCTTAGTGGAAATCTGTGCTTCAGTTTGTCTTAATTCCTTGTTCGTATTTCAATCTCATCACCATTTTATGGATTTTATTTCCCTGGAAAAATGTCCATCCCTAATCACAAGGCACATATAGTGTCGTTCATATCCCCAAAACACTCATACACACCTAGGGAAAAAAATTCAAACGGTCAATCAACCTACCATGCGTTTTTTTAATGTTGTTAATTCAAACCTTTGCTTTTGGCTCATCTACTTCACCATGACAGCCCGATACAAAGTCCCCATCAAGTCATGCGCTGTGAGGGAAAAAATAGGCGGTGTGGGGGGTGGAATGTACAACAGATCTGCAATGTATTTATCTGAGAAATATGTTCTTCTCATTTTTCATAAAAATTGGTTTTTAAACATGGTTTTATTATTGCTTCTTATTTCATCTGTTTCTGTCAGATCCCTTGTCTATTTTTGTTTTGAAAAATTACTGTTGCCACGTTGTTGGTGGTAGCATTGAATTTTATGGATACAGTAAAGTCTCATTATATCGATATTCAAGGGAGTCCGAAAAAATATCGATATAACCGGGACTATCGATATATCCGACCCTGTTTGCATGTAATTTTCTCCGTGCGTGCATAGAAATATTATCGATATAACCGGGACTATCGATATATCCGATATCGATATAACGAGACTTTACTGTATTTAGAAATAAAACAAGTCAGCTTACTGGTTACTGTGGCGTAATACGCCACTGAGATTCATTCATGAGAAATGAAAGCTAGCACATGCTTCCAATGCTCGCTAAAGCTAAAATCTTGAAGCTTAACCGATCGCTACTATTCATATCAGTGCTGAACAATAAGGGCAGTGACACAAAATGTTCCAAGAATATTGGGTAGTATGCAATTTACCTCTGGTGCAATGTGTTTATGAGTGTCAGGAGAGAATGCAAGTAAGGACTGGTGAAGGAGAGTGTGAGTGTGCAGCAGGTGCACTGAAAGCCAGCCATCCAACATTTTATTGTGCTACCAAAGTGCCATAGCAAATTGTTTGCAGCTGAAATGGTATGAAAAAACCTACAGTTGAATAAACAATATGAAGTCATGTCTTGTTGACTGTAAGTCAGATTTATTTCTACAGATAGGAAAAAAAGTCAAAAACAACCTAGAGAAAGGGTAACAGATAGGGGTGAGGGCCCCCACCGCCCTTCCAGGATGACCAAGTTGCAATGAATGAGTGGGCAGCATTTTACAGTCCATGGTCCTACACAATGTTAGTTAGATAAATATAACAGCCTATTCAATCAGATAAAGATCTGCAGGAAGACTCCCGAATAGAATTGCAGCACAATTTCCATCTTAGCTCGCTGACATGCTGCCGAACTCCGTGCCCAAGCTACGCTAATGCCCTCTATGTACGGGAGCACATATCTGTGCGAGCAACTGTTTTCGTTAATAAGATGAACAAAACACCACATAGGAGTCGTGTCACCTTATTCAGCCCTGAGGATTTCCTCTGTGCAGAGCCTGACTCCAGAAATTGATGCATTTGCATGTAAAAAGAGATGCCAAGATGCAGTGTGCATCATCAGAGTAACTGAACAGTGAAAAAAACTAAAATTGATCAGTATTATTTTATTTAATGATTCTGTTCAAATTTGAAATACATATTTTTAGGTTTTGTACTTGATGGTCTTCTTCTTTTCCTTTCGGCTTTTCTCCTCAGGGGTCGCCACAGCGAATCAATGTCCTCCATCTATCCCGGTTTTGTGCATCCTCTTTTCTCACACCAGCTACCTTCATGTCCTCTTTGACCACATCCATAAACCTCGTCTTCGGTCTTCCTCTCGGTCTCCTGCCTGACAGTTCAAGGCTCAGCATCCTTCTCCCGATATAGTCACTCTCTCTCCTCTGGACATGTCCAAACCATCTCAGTCTGGCCTCTCTGACTTTCTCTCCAAAGCCTCTAATATGAGTTGTCCCTCTAATGTACTCATTCCTGATCCTATCCAACCTGGTCACTCCCAAAGAAAACCTCAACACCTTCAGCTCTGCTACCTCCAGCTCTTCTTCCTGTCTTTTCTTCAGTGGCACTGTCTCCAGTCCAAACATCATGGCTGGTCTCCACCACTGTTTTATACACTTTTCCTTCCCATCCCAGCTGAAACCCTTCTATCACACATCACACCTGACATTTTTCTCCAGCCGCTCCAGCCTGCCTGGACACGCTTCGTCACCTCTTTTCCACACTCTCCATTGCTCTGGACAGTTGACCCCAAGTACTTAAAATCCTCCACCTTCTTTATCTCTTCTCCCTGTAGCATCACGCTTGCACTTGGATCCCTCTCATTCACACACATATATTCCGTCTTGCTGCGACTGATCTTCATTTCTCTCCTTTCCAGGGCATATCTCCACATCTCTAGTTTCTCCGCCACCTGTTCCCTGTTCTCGCTACAGATCACAATGTCATCTGCAAACATCATGGTCCAAGGAGATTCTTGTCTAACATCGTCTGTCAGCCTGTCCATCACTATAGCAAATAAGAAGGGGCTCAGAGCTGACCCCTGGTGGAGTCCCACCTCCACCTTGAATTCCTCCGTCACACCGACAGCACACCTCACAACTGTCTTACAGTCATGATACATGTCTTGCACCATATGCTTTCTCCAGATCTACAAAGACACAATGCAATTCCTTCTGACCTTCTCTGTACTTCTCTATCAGCATTCTTAAAGCAAACATTGCTTCTGTCGTACTCTTTTTTGGCATGAAGCCATACTGCTGCTCACAAATGTTCACCTCTGCTCTTAGTCTAGCTTCAACTACTCTTTCCCAGAGTTTCATTGTATGGCTCATCAACTTTATTCCTCTGTAATTAGTACAACTCTGCACATCTCCTTTGTTCTTAAAAATAGGCACAAGTACACTTCGTCTCCATTCTTCAGGCATCTGTTCACCATCTGAGATCTTGTTGAATAACCCAGTCAGGAACACCACCGCCACCTCTCCAAGACACTTCCAAACCTCGATTGGTAAATCATCAGGCCCGAGTGCCTTTCCCCCCTTCATCCTCTTCAGCGCCCTCCTCACTTCATCCTTGCTAATGCTTGCTAAGTCTTGGTCCACAACAGTCACGTCTTCTACTCTTTGTTCCTTCTTATTTTCCTCATTCATCAATTCTTCAAAGTACTCTTTCCATCTTGCCATCACACTACTGGCACTGTTAATACATTGCCATCTCTATCCTTAATCACCCGAACCTGCTGCAGGTCCTTACCATCTTTGTCTCTCTGTCTCGCCAGCCTGTAAAGATCAGTCTCACCTCCCTTGCTGTCCAGCCGAGCATATAAGTCATCATAGGCCTCTTGTTTGGCCTTTGCCACCTTTACTTTAACCGTGCGCTGCATCTCCTTGTACTGCTGTCTACTCTCGTCCGTCCTCTCAGTGTCCCACTTCTTCTTTGCTAACCTCTTTCTCTGTATACACTCCTGCACCTCCCTGTTTGGGAGCCTTTTATTGAGCATCTTCATCTTTATCAAGTTCATAGAGTTGCTTGTTCTGTAGCCACAAGGGGACACAAGCCAGTGTCTTATTGTGCCGGTCCCAAGCCCGAATAAATACAGAGAGTTGTGTCAGGAAGTCCGACGTAAAAGCTTGGCCAAAACAAACATGCGAATCAAACCGCTGAAGATGGATGACACTGATTCGCTATGGCGACCCCTTGAAGGGAAATGCCAAAAGGAAAAGAAGAAGAAGAAGAAACAAAGTTGCAAACATGATCAGAAACACAGACCTATATTTACAACTTAAATAAAGTGGAAATATTTTTCTATAAGAATCTTTTCTCTTCATTTCTTTGTGTACTGTATGTATTTGCCACATGGCTTCCAGTCCTTTGTGGGTTTATTTGTAATATTTTTGGTCAGTCAAATTTGGTTCCGCTGCTATAACGTCTGATTGGTTGAATTCCATGTGCGGCCAAAGGGTGATTTACGATGGAAAATGATATCAGATCGTGATGGAAAATACTGTTGCGTTTTAAGAAAGAGAATTTATGAGGCTCTTCCAAGCAATACTGCTCTGCAGAGTGCGTTTTTTTCAATCTGTTTTATGAGTGGATGAACAATGTCGCAGACACAAAATAGTAGGAGCGTTTGCATTTGTGAGTAGATTTTTTTTTCTTTTAGTTTTTATTTTGTTTAAAATTGATTATGAAGTGTACTTCACAATCAATGTACTGTTGAGTATTGGACTTTCTGAGGGGATGTATTGTAAAGTAACAGTAACTTTTTTCTTTTTGTTTTAGTAATATGTACAAATACAGACGCTCTGCAATTTACGAACATTCGAGGTACGATAAACGGTACATACAAACATTTTTGCAGGTACTCTATGTCAAAAAATCTTTTGACAGAGATGCTGCAAGTTCAGGCCCCGATCTGCCGAGCTCACTTATGATTGGCTGCATAAAGTATGTGGGCGGGGAGGAAATCCCTCTTACCAGTTCGCGCTCTGAGGAAGAGGCGCCGAGCTTGCTTACGATTGGCTGTGCAGAGTATGTGGGCGGGAAGGAAATCCCTCTTCCCAGTTGACGCTCCAGGAACAAGCGATGCATAACAAAAATTAATTTTATGCAGAATTAGCTTGCTAAAGACCCGAGGTAATATGTTGTCGTACTACAGTAGGTGTGACTGTTAGAGCATCTGTGTTTTATTCCGTTCAGTGTTTGACTTAAACATAAATTCCATACAAAATATACCACTGAAACAAATTCACCTTAAGAACGACCGCTCGGACCGTATCTCGTTCGTAAAGTGGGGAGCGTCTGTATCTGAAATATACCTGTACTCTTCTTTAATGCCACACATCAGCCTCTCCATACACCCAACACTCAAATATGAAGTTTCGATCAAAAAATATTTATTCACAAAAACTACAGACTGCAAAGTACAACAGGACGCTGGTAACAAAGATTCAGGATAAGGTGAGGACAAACAAAAATTGCTCGCACAAGGCAAGGGCGAGATGAACATAAATTCCTTGTCAGCTCAAAGGACAAAATAATCCAATACAGGGTGAACGCCAATGAGAATATATAACAAGGCAGACTTAAAAGAACCAATACCACTAATGTGAACAAACGAGGCAGACGCTATGAGGCAAAAACTTTCTCGGAAAATCGAGAAAATAAGCACTAGGAGACAGACTAGTAATAATCCGTCAGTCAGGTGTGGGTGTAGCAGACAGGTAATGAGTCTAGATTTGAGACAAGTGGGGTATTGAGGGGACTGCCCACTCTCCAGCTGGAGACTGCGAAAAACAAGGCAAACAAGACAGGACCACGACACTTCCCTGTCAATGCCCATGTGTGAGAGTGCATGGAAAGGAAATTATACAGACAATCCTTCGTGAATCTACAAAGGTGTTTTAGGAACATTTTATAAACACTGATTGCAGTGTGAACATAGCCATGGTTGTATCATGCTTTTTTTCAGGGGGCAGGGGGGAATAGATATTGTGATGTTATTATATTAGATCACTAAACGTCCAGTTTCTTATACTTGTACTGTGTACATTTTTTTTTTTTAAATCTTTTCTACCCCATCCTTCGACTATGTACATTTTTCGTTTTTTCGCCTTTCACATTGCTGCTTTGGACTGCAAATTTCTCCATTGTGGGACTATTAAAGAATTTCTGATTATGATAAATCGAGAACTATACCATTTCTGTTTTAGAGCTCTCTCTACTTAACACGCCGGATTCAAACAATCAGGTCACCGGCAAGCTCTGTAGGGGCCAAAAACGATCATGATGACTTGCGTCAGGTGTGTTGGGGTAGGGAGAGGTCAAGAACAAACAGGATATGGCTCCCTGGGATATTGGTGTTTCCCTACCTCTTAAGTATCCACCCACGGCCGAGGTCCAAATCACAGTGCCACAATGTTCACAACATATTGTTTATGTCAGGGGGCAATAAAATCTTGCGGGCCTTAAAAATTGCATATGGTTAATTTAAGGATGTAATTATTTTTTTAACAGCCATGTAATTGAAATAATCTGTCTAGTTACCAGTGACCCCAATGTGATTCTCTCATAGTAAAGGTCATGCCCCGCTCCTATCTTCCTTGGGGATTTTGATCCACTGTCACCTCACCCCCCTTAAGCCACCCACGCGATTTCTCCACACGAACATTCCCACCTACCTGCTTGAGCCTGAAACCCCTGCAGAGCAGGAGTGTATTCTCAGGAGCGCATCCACTCAACCGCCCCCCTTCCTTGCACTTCTTCCGTCCCCAACACCATTCTGTCTCCCAAACACATATACACACTCACACACACTCACATGCACACACAAACACACTTCTCCACGCCCCCATGGAATTACTTCCATCTGGCCTACTTTCCACCCTCGCTGTATATCAAGTTGTACATTGCATGTTGTTTTTCTCTAACACCTTCGAATGTTCATCTTTCAGGTGCTGCGTTGTCTTGTCAATATTAGGGTCATTGGTCTTAGCTTTAACTCTGGAATATCTGTACGTCCGCCTTCTCTAGTCTTCCCATCTCCAAACAGTCATATTATGCCACATCAACACCATTAAATCACATATTCGGGATAATCTTTGAGAACGTGGAGTATTGTGTGTCGTGATTTGTACCCGAGTCATAATACTGTATTAGCAATTGAGGTCCAAGTGTCATACTGAGATGCGATTTGCCTGATTCTTTTTATTTTGTCTTCGATCATGATGATCAAAGAGGAATAGAATTACCCTCTTGCACCCCCTCCCTTATTGCCTCATTCTACTCTCTAAACTGAAGTCAAATATAGTTGCAACATCATACATTCCATAAGCAGCTTCATCAAAATCAGAATATACATCATTTACAACAGGGGTTACAAACTCATATTTTGCCGCGGGCCACATTGTACGGTTTCCTCCCAAGTGCCATTAGGAATTTGGGGAAACCATTACAAGGTTTCATTTTTTCCACGTTTCATACAGAGCGCACAACAAATAAATGAATAACTAATTTTCAAATTTGAACCAAAATATAATGACTGTTATTGAATTGGATTGGATTTACCTTTATTAGCCTTGCAGTGGAGAAATTGTGGTTTACGTGGGACAATTTGAAATTTTGGTTTGGACTTTGGCAAGTATCATGGCACTTGACATGCTCGATTTGCTTTTGTGGGCCAAATAAAATGATATGGCAGGCCAGATTAGGCCCCCAGGCCTTGCCTGTGACATCCTGCGATTTAAAACATGTATTTTTTTCCCCTTGGTGTTCATTAAGTATTTTTTCCACAACAGAAAGTGCCGTCATTTAGGTCGTGAGCCTAATTATTTTTAATGTCATTACATTTTTAGAATCCACAGTTTCAGACCGTTACCACCACCATCGCCAACAAGTGCCATTTTCTCCAAATAGGGGGCAAAAGGTTCCATTGGTCACAGAAAAAAACACTCTCATGAACAGGGCAGTTGGACAAAAATGCCCTGCAACACAGCAGTGAAGCATGAGTAATGTAATTACAATTATTGCCTCAAGAAATACCACTATCACCAAAAACATTGCACCACTCTCTTCATTTGAAATCTCACATTTTCAGCTGCATTGGCTTTTTTTTTTTCAAAAGACCTGTTCAATGTGACACAAGACACAATATTTTTTTTATTTTTACGTTACTTCCGGGTTGAGTGAACGCTGGCGCATGTTGCTGCCGCATGTTGCTGCCGATGCTCACCCGCAGAAAAAATATCCTGTGACTGTTAAGTGTCCATGAGAGGTTTGAAAGGTACTTATAAATGAAATGTATTATTATTTTTATTAATATTATTAAAACACCTTGAAGATTTGGATGAAAAGATGCCAACACTGGTGATGCACAGCAACTCATAGCAACTGCAAGGAAAATGAACATGCGACAGCCAATCATTCACACCCTGAAATGCATAATTCATGTAATATTCCACATGCAAGTGAACATACAGTGAGACCTCAACTTACAAACTTTTCGTCTTACAAACATCAAATTTATGAAAATGAAACCTTATAATAAGCACTATTTTCATAATACACACCCACCACGGCTGGCGGAGTGATTTTCGGTGGAAGCACACGACCGAACAGCACCAGAGGTTAAGTTACGAACAGTCCTTATGGAAGGTGACTCTCCTTCCATAAACCATCAACGACCATCAAAAAGGTAAATAAAACTTTATTTTACAGCACAGTTTATTTCTTTAATTACAGTCCTCATGTAATGCGCCTCTCTTTCCAAACAGCAATTCCCTTTGAACTTCGACCTCCAACGCCATTCCATCAAGCCATAAATGACCATCACGGATGTAAATAAAGTGACTTTATGATACAGTGCAGTGTATTGCTGTCATTACAATACAATAGCACATTTATTATACATAGAATAAGGTATGTTGTGTGTAGTTTTAAGGCTTATTTAGTTGAAAAGTATATTTTATGGAAACCCGGGAACGGATTATTCCCATTTTAATTGTTTCCTATGGGAATTTTTTTTTGAGATACACACTTTTCGCCTTACACACTCTGTTTGGGAACCAATTAATTTTGTAAGTTGAGGTCTCACTGTACTTGACTCAGCCTTTGTGGCCAGAAGCCCCAGGATTCCACTCTTCAAATGCACTGATCACAAAGGCCACAACATGTCATCAATGACACAACTATTAGTGGCACTTGGCCACAGTCACGCTTATGACTTGTTTCAATGAAATATGATCTACTTGCACATATGTCAAAGACACATCCATTAGTCATATTGTATTTGTTCCAAAGAAGTTGGATTTTGGCTGGCTTCCCATCTCCATCAACGGTGTGTTTGACAAACAAACAGTTGAATGTATTGCTATAAACGGAACATAATCATCTGGATTTTTTTTTCCGGCAAGATAAAACACAGTATTAGTGGTTTACATTTCTTGATGTACAGCCAGGAATCATATCCCATGGCTAGTCTCGTAAAATTATGCATCAGGTTCAGTTGAAAGGATTTTTTGTTTTTCCAAACATTATTAAAAGATCATGTCATAGTACATGTTGGGGGGGAAAATTACATTACTCTCATCAAACTCTATTGCAGGTTGCTCGTACTGACTAAACCACATGGATGTATTTTGCCCCGTCCATTTTATCGCAAAATTAATTGCTTTTCTATTGCCCCAAAACCCCCATAAGCCAAATTTTAGGAAAAAAGAAAATATTTCGATTGCACTGTGATCTAGGAGTCACCGCCAAGTTTTTAACAACAAACCTGTTTTTGTCCCATACAGATTACCATGCAGTTCTTCAGTCTACTTTGACTTTTTATGTTCTTGTGTCACACCCTTTGTAATTACACATGCCATCAAGCGAAGAACCACAACATACACATTTTTTTAGTATGTCAGCACACTCCCCAAAGAGAACTTGCGCCTTGAGTGTTAAGGTGTGTTCAGGTCCGCACCATGGCTTCGAGGGGGCGCATGTGCATTCTCTAATCCACAGCACATTGTTCTCATGTCAGATTTAATCCTTGGCATTGACGACAGCTATGAGCCAGCATGGTTAATCATCCACCAAATTTGTCACACCACAGTGTAAAGTCAAACTGTGAGATGAAGGTTTGTTCAGAATGAGCAGTTGGGAGAAAGGGAGACGGCGGAAAGAGGGCAGAGGAAAAGGTGGATAAATACTTGAGATGAGGACGTTAAGTCCTCTTGCATATGCGTGCCATTTGGGTTGTGATGATTTGTGCTTGCCCTGGCATGTTTTGTACTATGAGGTCGAGGGTGCAGGATTGTCATGGCCCCTGTAGTGCACCCCCGCCCTACTGCGCCCCGCCCCGCCAGTGGCAGCACCACCACATCATTAACCATCGTGTGCGCCACTTACCGTGTTTTCTGTACTAGAAGGGGCACCCAAAAGCCTTCATTTCCTTCAAAAGATGACACTGTGTGTTATAATCCGGTGCGCCTTATAAGTGAAGTAATATTGAGTCTCGCAACTACTGTCACCAGCTGCTGACTCCATTTCCCCCCATAGAGGAAGTAGTGTGTGGTGCTTGCTGTGTTTTATAAAACGCCATTTCATTTTGGTCATCTCTTAAAATTAAAACATTATAAAAGTGTACTTGAGGGTTTTGAAAGGCGCTAAAAAAGATCAGTCAACGTGGCTTTTAGCAGACAACGCAACACAAACTTTGCATTGTGCACCATGACGACAAACGACAACTGGAGCAAAATCTTCAGCAAGGGATATTTACCATAATTAAGCAAGGGAGCATTTGTGGTAGGTACTTCCTTAATTAAAAAAAATCCTTTATACTTCGCAACAGGTTTTTTTTTTTTGCGATTAGTCATCCTATTGTGTAAATTGTACTTGAAAGTTTTGAAAGGCGCTAAGAAAGAGGAGTCCATATAGCTTGTAGCGGTTTTCTTGTAGCTTTTGCTTTATTAAATAAAACAAACATTTGATTTAAAAAAAAAAAAAAAAAAAAATTTCCTGAAGAAGTTGTCGGCCACCCCCCGGCCGAGACGTTTTGAAAGTTGTAAGCCCGACGTAAAAGTTGTACCCCCCGGGCCTCCGGGCAGACGTTATTTCAAACACTGCTATTATTGTATTTGGATGAACTCCGATAAAGGTGTGCACTATTTTCGTGTTTGACATAAAAAAGGTACATTATGGCGAACTTGACATTTTAAAATATCTCATTCATTGAAGGTGCGCCTCATAGTGAGAATACACCCTGAGAAGCTGAGATGTGCATATATCTGCAAACCGCTGCAAAAAAAAATAAATAAAAACAGCTATGTTTTTCCACCATTCATTTCAATTATATTAATGCCTAATGAATCAATGAAGGGTTTGGCTTGACACCTTTTTTGTCTTCAAGTGCAGGCCCAGAAGCCAATTAGTGACATTGTAACATTCAAAAAGGCTGGAGTGTAGTTCTAACAATCTGCTGAGGCCGACAGGAAGAAAAATCTTGAGTAGTGGTTCTTATCCTGGGTTTGCATGAACCCTCTGGGTTTGTTAAATCGGTCTCAGAGATTCAACAAAGCCTTGTCCATGGAGGCTAAAACACACCCAACTCAACATGTCACTGAGTAATGACACGCCCGCTTGGCCATCGCTGGCTGCAGATAATCACATTACATTGCTTGTCCGGTGCTGCAGGATTTTTTTTTTTTTCGCTCAGGAGTCAACGTGTGACAGTCGTGATAGTACGTCATGAAATTTAAAAACATGCATACTTCTATCGTGAAATTGTATTTACTTTTTACAATTTTCATAGTTGTGTTTTGTAGATCTTGATTTTGGAAAATGCCACATTTTTTTTCATTCATTGACGGTTCGGTGAATGAGCATATAAACTTGTTGAGTTTGGTACATTTGACAAGGTTATGAACCACACTAGTCTAGAGACTACCATTGAAGATTAAAGGACTGTCATGATCTGGTTGGCGACCAACGGGGGGCGCTGTCGGCCCCGCCTGCACCTGCACAGGTGCTGGTCGTCCCGATCAGATTGGCGACCAACGGGTAGCGACGTCAGCCCTGCCTGCAGCCTCACAGATGCTGGTCGTTTTAATCACTAACACTTAAAAGGACACCCGGCACGACCATCCGGTGTCAGTTCATTGTTTGCTGCATGTTTGTTGCATGCATTGTGTATGCCAGGGGTCACCAACGCGGTGCCCGCGGGCACCAGGTCGCCCCTAAGGACCACATGAGTCGCCCGCAGGCCTGTTCTAAAAATAGCTCAAATAATGCCACTGAACACCGGTGAGCTGCATCAATTTTTTTGCTTTTGTTCTTTAAAACACATTTACATGTAAATTGCTAATGACAATATAAAAAAACGCATTTATTAAATAAAAAGTAAAAAATTACAAAAAAATCTTCTTATTTATGTTTTGGTTTCCTCCAACCAGGTCTGTTGGATCAATGTTAGAAGATCAGAGATCCGATAGCGTGAGTTCGATTCCCGATGCCCACACTTATTTCTAAAAAAATGAGTGGGCTAGCAGACCCAGAACATCTTAGATCAAGATCAAAATGATTAGTCAAAGCACCGGATCGTGTATGGCAGGGGTGATCCCCAAAAGGTGATTCTCTTTGGTTAGGTTATGTGGACATTGTTTCCCCTTATGTATATGTTCCATCCAAAATTTCAAGTCCGACTCCCCCAGATATGAATAAATAATACACCATGTTATTTTTTTTTTCCTCCAACCATACGCTTTCGCGCTTTGACTACCGACAGGCAACAATATAAAAAAACGCCTTGAAAAGTGTTTAATATAAATCAACTTTGACCTAGTATAGTTGAAAGGTCAGTAATGTGGGCATGCGTAAACCGCGGAGTTTGTGGAGAGCTAGTGGGGGCAGCGAGAACGAGAGGAGTTAACCCCAAAAATGGCTGAAAAAAGAAAGAAAACGTATCATTTTCACGATGACTGGGAGGTAGAGTTTTTTTTTTTACCACTGTGAAAGGATCCTGCGTGTGTATTATTTGCGGGGCGACTGTGGCGACGGCAAAGCGGCACAATGTGGAGAGACATTTCACAACGTGTCACAAAAGCTACCATGCTAACTACCCACCGGGCAGTGCACTACGAGCAGAAAAATCCCGTGAGTTAAAGACGAGAAGTATGGAACCGATGTACTCTCCACTCTCTCCGATGTTCAACTCGGCGCAACTACAATGGTAAGAAGAGTTTCGGCGATGTCTGGGAACTTGGCAGACCAGCTCGACCGGGATCTGGCGAGATGCAGGTGGTTTAGCATCCAGTGTGACGAGTCGGTGGACAGTAGCAGTACGGCGCAGCTGATGGTCTTCATCCGGATGGTGTTTGATGATTTCTCCACCAAAGAAGAACTTCTGACAATACTACCCCTGAAGACAACTACGAGGGGAGTTGACATCTATAATGCGGTCAAGGAGTTTTTGGTGGAGAAAAAGGTGCCGCTGGAAAAGCTAGTATCAATGACTCCAGATGGGGCTCCTGCTATGGTCGGCCGACACACAGGATTCATCGCTCTCTGTAAAGGTGACTCAAACTTCCCAAACTTACTGCATTATTCACCAGCAGGCCTTGTGTGCAAAAGTGATCGGCTTTGAGCACGTAATGACTCCCGTCGTAAAGATCATTAACAGCATCCGCTCCAAAGCTAAACAGCACAGAACATTCAAGGAACTTTTGGAGGAGCTGTCGGCTGAATATGGTGACCTACTACTACACACAGAAATACGATGGCTCAGCAGGGGACGGATTTTGCTTCGTTTTTTGTCACTTTTGGGTGAAATCAAAGAGTTCATGCAGTCCAGAGGTGAGGACACCTCGCTGCTGGAGGACACTGAGTGGACACTTGATCTTGTATTTTTGACAGACATTACTGGGAAACTGAACAGTTTGAACTGTGAGCTGCAAGGCAAAGGTAAAACCATTACTGATATGATTAGTGCTTTAAATGCATTTAAAGCTAAGATAAACATTTTCTCTGTGCACTTACAGAGAAAAAAGGCGCTGCACTTTCCCTCTGTGCAGATGATGCTGAAAGACAATGCTTCTGCATCTGAGGCCTTTGACAAAGTTGCAGAAAAGTACTCTCAGGTCATAAACAGAGTTGGGCAAGAGTTTGAGAACAGGTTTTGTGACCTCGATCAGCTTGAGCCATGTGTGTCGTTCATTTCTAATCCTTTCATGAACGTGAACATATCATGTATTGCTGAACAGTTAAGTGCAATGTTCAGCCTGGATGCTGAACAGCTAGAGATGGAAATTGTAACACTGCAAAATGACCTCCCCCTCAAAGCCCATCAGACTGCACCAACTTTTTGGTGCTTTATTGACACAGAAAAGTACAGTGGTGTATGCACAGCAGCTATGAAGGTTGCAAGCCTGTTTGGTTCAACTTATCTTTGTGAATCAGCCTTTTCTGACATGAATTTCATCAAGAACAAACACAGAACACGGCTCACTGATGCACATCTACAAGACTCACTCAGAGTTGCAGTGTCAAGTTACACACCAGGGTACAACACACTGGTGAAAAGCATGCAATGCCAGGCTTCCCACTAACTGACAAAGAAACAGATAACAGATTTGGTGTCCAGTTCAAAGTGTGATATAAATTATTTAAAAATCTGACTGTTAATTTTTTACTTCTTGTATTTTTGTATTTAATTGATTCATAGAAACACTGGATATGATGTTTTCATCCAAAGTGCTATGGACTTTGCATGCCAGGGGCGTCCTTCCCAAAGTAGTGCATGATTTGTCAAAAAATGTAAGTGGTTAGTTAAAATGAGACTTTTTCTTTTCCTACAAAAGTGATCATTTGAAAAAGTTTTGCTTAAAGAAAATATAAAATAAAGTGTTGCATATTGATTTTAATCTCTTTATATATTTATTGTGAGAAATCATTTAACATGATCAGTTTCTTCACATAGAGAAATATCACTAATTATTAATAATAACATAGATTTGAAGGTAAATTGAGCAAATTGGCTATTTCTGGCAATTTATTTAAGTACAGTAAAGTCTCGTTATATCGATATCGGATATATCGATAGTCCCGGTTATATCGATACTATTTATATGCACGCACAGAGAAAATTACATGCAAACAGTGTCGGATATATTGATAGTCCCGGTTATATCGATATTTTTTCGGACTCCCTTGAATATCGATATAACGAGACTTTACTGTATGTATCAAACTGGTAGCCCTTCACATTAATAATTCCCAAGAAGTAGCTCTTGGTTTCAAAAAGGTTGGTGACCCCTGGTGTATGCTGTGCATGTGTTTGTTTAACCTTGGCGGACTTTTACTTTTGGTCTTCTTTTGATACTTTGTATTTTTTCTGTTCAGATGATTTTGATGTGTTACATTTTGTTCCTGCTGACCTTTATTTTAATACAATTTGTCAAACAACCTCCTGCTCCCTCCTGCCTGCTTTTTGGGATCCGCACGCGCCATCACCACCTCGCAAAACGTGACAAGGACAACCGACGTCTCCGGACAAGTACTGTCCATAATTTGTAAAATGGCTTCAAATGACTTCTACTGAGCGTATTTTACAAAGATTCGCGCTGAATATTCTGGAAGTCTTGTTTTTGAGTTGGTGACGAGTCCTCACCCTACGTCACTGAAGGAACGCCCCTGACCGAAAAAAGGACACATTGTAGCAGTCCTTCCATCACGTCAATGCATTTTGCTGTACTTTGGTCTGAAAACGTTGTGTAGGACCAAAAAGAGGCAGAAGAGGGCGACAAAGCTCCATGTAAGGAATGAATCAGCCCGTTTCGACGGCTTTGTCGCCATTTTCTGCCTTTTTCGGGTGCGACATTTCCCACCCCTGATGCCTCAAAATGACACAGAATAAATTCTTTAATCGATTGCAAACATGTATGCTTTCTTCTTCAGAACTATTTGAATCATATTCATAACTGGATGAGTAACAACAAAGCATATTCTCCGAATCTGAAGCCATTGTTTTGATTCTCGAACAAGGCAAGATGTCTTGCCTTGTTCGAGACACCACGAACATGGGGGCGGGACCTTCTGAAACTGGCCACTTCCGATTTCAAATTGAAGTACTTTTTAGACACTTTAAGTCATTTGTATTGGTATTTTGAATTTGACTAAAATATCATACTGTGTGTTTTGGATATTTATGCTACAAAACGTTTTTCTGATGTAAGTTAGGAAACAAAAAAGTGATGTTGGTTGTCCTTTAAAACTATATATGAGCACAGAGGAGGAAAGCCATCATGAAATTTACCAAAATGTTCAGACCGAAGACTAAAAATTCTGATAGAAAGTTAATGGACTGACAAGATGACTTGAAAGGGTGTGTGTGTGTGCGTCTAGGTGCGTGTGTGTGCATGTGTGTGTGTTAGTGCACGCACTCGGATTCTACCTTTAATAATAATACATTTTATTTCTGAGCGCCTTTCAAAACTCTCAAGGACACTTTACAGTCACGGGCTAGTATTTTTTTTTTCTGCGGGTGAGCAGTGATGCGGTTTTGTAGTGAGGTAAAATGAGACAAAAAGCAGTGTCTGAAACTCATGACAAAAAGTTACCGGACGCAAGGGCAGACATCTCTGAAAAGTTGCGCGCCCAGCCTTAAAGTTACCTGCCCCATTTTTCACAACTTGAAAAACAATAAGACAACTAATCTAAAAAAAAAACATTGTTGCAAAGTATTACGGATTGATAATCAGAATATATAACAGAACAACACTTTAAAATTAAGTAATTGATGTACCTACCACAAATGCTCCCTTGCTTAATTTATCGTAAATATCCCTTGCTGATGATTTTGCTGCAGTTGTCGTTTGTCCAGACACTGTTCGGCATGTTGCACAATGCAATGTTTGCGTTGCGTCGTCTGCTACAAGCCACGTGAACTCCTCTTTCCACGGTGCTTTTAATGTACGTTTATGTTTTGTAGCGTCATGAATTTTGTTAGCTTCTTTTGAATCTTTCTTCCGGGGCTGATGTTTTGTTCTTGATTCCTAATCACGTATCCATTTTCTTGTGTTCTCTGTGCGGCTACTTTGGAAAATGATATGCAAATGCACACGAAGCACAACGTTATTTGATGCAGAATTCTGATTGGCTGCCGATTATGCAAATTGCCAAACCAACCGAAATTCCGAAATATCCAAACCGAACGAAGATTTCGAAATCGGAATAAAACGAACGTTTGATTTGATCGCTCATTTGGAAATCAATCTCATTCCATAATGTCTCCGCGGGAGTGTTTGCATGCTCCCCTTCCACAGATTGCACACAAGCAACCTATGTTATAAAGCAATGAGCTGCTTGTGTCTGAACGGCTTGCCTTCCTTATACTCTTTGACACACTGGGCTCCGACATTTCTATTGTAGAGCACTCAAAATAGTAATCGGACAATTGAACAACACCTGAATTTTTTTGGAGTGAAGAAGTTCACACTTGAAGGGTTTTTCCAAACGCCACCAATGAATAGGATAGAGGGATTTTTTTAAATTAATTTGTTTGTCTAAGTTTGGTCTCAGTTTTTAGAAATCAAATTTCACCACTAATGTAGTAATGCAAAAACAAACAAGAAAGGGTTGAAGTGGTTGAAGTGAGGTCTTGCAGAAAAAAAAATGAGAAAGAACAAAAAATAGAGTTCAGGATGATAGTACAGCGTGTAGCGTGTTCATTGGTTTTATGTTATTTACAAAATTATGTTGTTTGCTCCTGAAAATGTGTGAGTGGTACAAACATGCACTGCTTCACATTGATGAATTTTGTAGATATCACATTTGACATCCATAAACAGTTTACTCCTTTTAATAATTTCATGTTGGAATTTTCACGTTCAAGAATGTCATTCATATACTTTACTGGGTGGACTCCGAGCTGGCCTAGGAGCTGAAGATGTCCTTGCACAATTGTGCTGTCATTCAAGCCAGCCCATTACATCAGGCATGACATTTAAAGTTGGGCGAAGGAGGCGGACAGTCTTTCTACCTCCTCCGTTCCAAGCCTGCAGCCGAGTGCCTGTGTTGCCTGTTTGGATGAATGTGTTTTGTGTGTTTTGACTTTGGCCAGGCTTGGTCTGGCATAAGGACAGCTGTCACATCTCCAGCCTGTCACTTGAGACACAGAGGAGTTGCCAGAGGCCAGGGCATCAGGAGACACAAGGACGGACGCAGAGGAAAGAGAATTCTGCTTTTGTGTATGCGCTGTCATGTGTCCGAAAGAGTAACGGGGGATGGAAGACGTGGGGTGTCGGCTGTAAAGGGGTTGACCGGGAGGCACCCTCGAACCTTGATGTCCGCACAGTGCGGCGCATTATTCACCCACCACTTTCTTAAACCTAGCCCTTGAGTAGTTGAGTCACATTCTCTCAGGGCAGGTAGTAAATACTTCTTTAACGTCCGACCATCTCCGCTGCAGGACGCCCTATTTTGTATCATCGCAATCTGCCGATTGGGGGTTCACTGCTCATTACTTTCCAAAGAAGAGTTGTTTCATTAAACTTGTGCCTGGGGAATTCAACCTTTTTTGGGCTTGTTTGCTAAGATTTTACATTAGCTACTGTCCTCTTGTGTAAATGTTTAATAGGACTAAATGGACACATGTTATCCATTAGTATTGGGTTTTGTTCGGGAATTCTATTCACCATGAGTGTCAAAGTCAAGGCCCGGGAACCAAATTTGGACCGCCACGTCATTCTATTCGGTCCGCAAAATCAAATCAAATTTGTGAAATTCCATGATGCTTGCTAAATCCAAATCCAGATTTCAAATTGCCCCACGTAAACCACAATAACAGTCATTATTTTTTACTTCAAATTACAATTCATCAGAATCACAATCATCTTTATTGGACAAGTGTGTAGAACACACAAGAAATGTGTTTCCGGTAGAACATGCTACACTAGTATCATAAAGGGTGACATGACAAATGAGTATGGAAAGGCATTCCATAATGTCAATGTCATTTTGTTCTTATGGATTTGATCGGACTAATTTGAATATAAACAATCGTAGACCGACGCAACTATTTCGGTCTGGATCGAACTCAACACCGTTACAATGGATCAGATCGTACCATGAGATCAGAGATAAAGAAGGTGCTATAATTAGGTTACCACAACCATATTATTCGATCCAGGTATAGAAAAGAATTTTCAAAAGAAAATCATTCAGCAGTTAATTAAGGTCTGTTATGGATAGCTAAATTGCTTTCGGTACTAACATTAGCTGCTGTTGCACTTGCTAGTGGCATTGGTGTGGTAAGCTGAATTTGAGCTGCTTTTGCGGTAGGCAAACTCCTGACAAAGTAAGCACAACATTCTACCTTTACCAATAATGCAGGAAGGGATTTATTTGAATGTAAATTGTCCAGTCATTGTGCCGAGAACTCTTGGTTCACACATGGTTGTCCATTTTCACCTCTCCTACCATCAGGGCTGCTTACTGAACTTATGCTAAACAAGTACAAACAAAATGAGATGAAAAGGGATACGAAAAAGAGGGAACCCACCTACAGAAACAAAAAAAGCAGAGATTTCAATATAAATTAAAATGATACAAAAAATAACGCACTAAACATAATTAACCTCAATTAACGCACTAATTTGACATCTCGATGATAAATACGTGTACCTTGCGTTACTTTGCTTTTAATGCTCAAATATGTAGACAGTGATGATGTGCCCAACAGTTTCTCGTCACTTCTGAGCTACGTACCTGAGTTTTATAAATGAAGTGTATGTGTGGTGAGCATGCACTCCACAAGAGTTCAAGTTTTTGTTTGACGAGTGGTTTTAAGTGCTATACTTCCATTAGATGAAGTTTGATAGAAGAGAATCATTGCTGCAGCGTTGCGGTATGGTTGTGTACATTGCCTGCATCTATTAATTTACCCCACTGAAAAAAGAGAATTGATTAAAATGGTATCATACTAAGATTGATAACAATGTACCAATAACAGTGTACATTCATTGAAAGATGCTTGTACGACCAGATATTTTGAATGGCATTTGTCCATTGAATTATTGTCTAATTATATGTTTATCATTTGGCCATCCATTATATGAGCCGCTTATCCGCACAAGGGTCACAGGCGTGGTGGAGCCTATCCTAGCCGTCTTTGGGCAGAAGGTGTGGTACACCCTCAACAGGTTTCCAGCCAATTGCAGGGTTGTCTTTTACCCGCTTTAATGTTTTCTTTTTAAATTTTCGATGTAATATATGTTCTCTAGAAATGAATGGAGAAAAGATCAGACTGAATTTTACATCAATTTCATATAATTTGAAGTAAAAAGTGATGCCTTGGTAACCCACCTTAAAGGACAACCGACGTCACTTTTTTGTTTTTTAACTGACACCAGAAAAACGTTTTATAGCAGCACACGCAGTATGATAGTTTTAGTCAAATGCAAAACACCTATAAAAATGACTTAAAGTGTCCAAAATCTGCAAAAAAATGAGCTGTGAATTGGGCATTTTCAGAAAGTTCCGCCTCCAGTTTGTGACGTCACGCCAAGACGTCTCGCATTGCTAGTGAATCAAAACAATGGCTTCGGATTCTGAGTATATGCTTTCTTGTTACACATCCAGTGATGAATATGATTCAAATAGTTCTGAAGAGGAAAGCATACATGTTTGCAATCGATTAAAGAATTTATTTGTGTCATTTTGAGGCAACATTGGGTGAAAATCTCTCACCCAAAAAAAGAGGCACAAAATGGCGACCTCCTGTGGCCACCTCCGTTTCCACAGGCTGATAAATTCCTGATATGGCGCTTGGACGCCCTCTTCTGGCCTTCTGGCGGCTTTTTGGTGCAACACGAGGTCCCCATACCAAACAAGTACAGCAAAATACATTGACGTGATGGAAGGACCGCTACAATGCGTCTTTTTTACGGTCAAGGGCGATCTTTAGTGACGTCACGTACGGACTCGTCACCAACTCAAAAACAAGACTTCCTGAATATTCAGCGCGAGTCTTAAAACGTAAAATACAGCTATATGCGGTGGAATCTTGGTAAAATACGCTCAGTAGAAGTCATTTGAAGCCATTTTACAAATTATGGACACAACTTGTCGGAGACGTTGGTTGTCCTGTGAAGAGTTCTTCAAGATGTGATTTCAGAGGCGAGTTCTCAATCATCTTCCCGGCTTCTTCCCTACTCTATATACAGTGATGTGAACTGCCCGGCTTCTTCCCTACTCTATATACAGTGATGTGAACTGTCAAAAAGAGCAATAAGATGAGCCTCACATCCTTTGTATCCCCCTGCAAAATGTCTTTAGCCGTTGTTTGCGTTGACAGCTGAGACAAGTGTTTCAGATCACTCGTGTAGTGGAGTCCAATGTAACGTCATGTACACTCGGGGTATCTGATTCATGATTTCCCATTACATTATTAGAATAATTTTGAAGCCAAGATAAAGTGACTGACTTGCGGCATTTATTTTTCTTCCACAGAAAGCACTAAACCAAAAATACAATGAATTATGCAATTCTGTATTTAATTTTCCACTAACATCCGATGAGAAACACCCATCCCACGTTGGCTCACAACTAGCATTTGGCAAATATTGTCAGCCTTTCAGCAATAGATAGCTGAACATAAATTGCGCAGCAATGCATGCAACCAATATAACAGTAGTCACTTGCATATATACATATACGTATTTATATCTATTTTTTTATTTTCTGTGAAGAGCAATGAATATCACTGTCATACTGAAAACTAAGGAGCTGATTCTCCATTACAGCAGTGTATATTCTTACGTTTCTCTAATGTTGCTGCCAGGTATAGCCAAGGCGCACACATTGGGATGAGCAGCTAGCGTGTGCACTTAAGGAGAAAATGTGATAAAAATGGTGCGACTTTTTTTTTTGTATTTCGGCAAGTTTTACTTCTATACAATATGCATTACAAAGAAATATATAGAGGTAAATTTTCAAGTTTTTTTTCTGTTTGTTTACAGCACTCATGTGATATCACTCATGGCAGCTCTTTGCTGTCTGTTGGAACGAGATGAGTCTGAATCATTGCATGAAAAGGCTCTCCCCCCAGCAGCTCCCTCTTTCTGACCGAATTGTATGATAGTCCCAAAAGGGCTGGCCCATGCTCTTTCTCTGGCCCTCTCACCTTCCTGTTCGTCCTCATCTATCTGTGTTCCCTGTCCTAGTAGAAAAATAAGCCTCTCTTAAATCACCTTAAAAGACAAGAACAAGACTTGACAGCTACAAACTGGAGCAAAATAATCTTCTCCCAAACCACACAGACCACAGCAGCCCCATATCTTCATGCCTGTTCCTATCTGTCCTGTATCGTCAGCGGCAGAAGCCGCCGGCACTGCTGTGAGACACAGAGCAGCCCTTGTTTACTGATGCAGACTATATTGATGTGAGCTGATTTCATCAGGCGACACTTTTGGATGCCACATACCCTGCCATCTTCCACTGCTGCTCTTCTATTTTATTTTCTTTTTTTTTTTTTTGCCCCAAATGTATTTTCTATGACAAGATGGTTTTTTTTTTGTGGAGTGAAAGGGCAGCTGATATTTTCCAGTTAAAAAAAAAGCAACCTTCGACCACTACTTATTTTGCTTGCTTTGCCCACTACAACTTTAAAGGCTTTTTTACCTAACGGATTTACAAAAAAACTCAAATATGATGTATCTGCCTTCGGTGAAGTCTATGCTGGAAAAAAAAATATCATAAATTAATAAAAGAAAAACATTAAAATCACACAACATAACATTGATGGGAATCTTCTATAATTCTAATGACTTTTTGAAAACATTTTTTTATAAATAATTATCGTGGTCCAGGAGCCTGTTTATATTGCTGACCTTTTTTCAGCAATCCTGAACATTATATTTTCAGTCCGCCCTCTTCCCAATCGACTTCACACAATACTTTTTCCGCTGCATTTTTTTCTTCCGGCAATCTATCGTTGACTATATTTTTCCTCAAGTTGAAGATTTTTTTGGGATGATCAACAGAGCTCATGGGTCTGTTCACATTGGAAGCCCCTATGTGACAAACTGGTTGAACTATCCCTCCATCCATCATGTATGGTGGTTACATTTCCCCTCACCATGGCAAACAGCAGCAATTATAACAAATGGATGAGTTCAAACCATCTGTAAGACATTTGATTATCACTGTAGAGCTTTTGTCAAGGGAGGGAGAGAGCCCATAATATTTGATGTGAAATTGCACTAATGACAGCGCCTGAGAAGTGGCCATGCTCTAGGAAATATATCACTCAATGAGAAAGTGGAACCTCTGAGAGGCAGATGAAGACTTTTGCATGCAGCTCCGGGTGGCCTCTGTAAGGATCTCACACATGACTTGATTGGTGCTCCGAGTCATCAGCTCAGCCTCATGTTGTAGATGTTGAAACTAATGTAGCGTGAAGCAAGACAGATGTTTCTTCTGGTGTCTTTCCTCTTCTCCTTCCTACAGTCAATTATATTTTAGGACTTGAACAATTGTTGTTCGATGACATTATTGTTTATAGTTGTTGGATTTTTAAGTTTTAAGCTTTTTATTTTTCTTTATCGTACATCAACCACGTCTTTTTGAATAATATTCTGGGGTCATACAAAAGTGGTCTCTCCTGTTTGGTTCAACTGGACAACATATAACTGCAATTACTTTATGTCAAAGCTTTAACGTTTGTTTTTTTCACACACTAGCAATCAATGTAATTATTTGAGTGTGTTCAAGTCTTCTCTGCCTGCACCACGTATCGCATGGGTATTTTGGTGGCTTGGTAATGAAGTGCTGTCTATGCGAATGAAAATCTTTTTGAACATTTTTATAATTTAAATCATCGAACCCTTTCGCCTCATACAGAAGGAAGATAGGCCGAGCAATGGTTTATTTTCACAAGACAGAACTGTAACCAAAAAATCGAATCATTTTAGCCAGGGGTGTTAAATGTGCTGTAATTCTTCATTCTTGCAGCATTCTCAATTTCAGAAACCTTTTTTTATGAAGCAGACACCTGGGAAGTATTTGAAATTAGAAATTAAAATAGCGTAACTGCATAAAGTCTGTGTTACCACACAACAGTCCGGTGTAAGTCCAGGATAATCAAAATTCACAATTTTATTTTTGTTTGCCTAGGACACTGCACTGGACCCTGGAGAAGATGTGGCTCTTCTCTCTGTGAGCTTTGAAGATGCTGAGGCGACTCAAGTCTTACCCAAACTCTACCTTTCTCCAAGTATTGAACAGTAAGTACATCATTTGCAGCTATTGCCAATGTCCTCGTGTTCTGGCTTGCAGTAGTCAATTGCACTTCCGGTCATCAGTTCAGAGCAACGGTGAGTGTCATAAGGAAGAAAAGCAGCAGATCCAAGTGGGATGCAACTGATGGAATAAAGTGTCGGTATGTTTTATGACACGAGTGACTCGATGAAGGGACAGTCATGACGTACAAGACACAGAAGAAACAACAGGAATCAGGAACTGTAGGAGTAAACAGGTTGTATAGGATTAGAAGTCAGCTCAAAAGAATGGTGAGCCTAGTTTAGATGAGACAGAGTTAAAAAGAGTAGATTAAGATCATTTGGACAAATTCAGCGGTGGTGTGATGATTATATTTTTGGCAGTATGATGAGGATTGAGCTGCAAGGCAAGACAGCTTGAGGGAGTCCTAATAGAAAGTTGATACTGTTGATTCAGTGATAAAAGACATGAAGGCAGTTGAGATTTTTCTGTCTGTCTTTCTCACTGTTGCAAGATAAAGCATCCCAGGCACTTGGAATTACCTGGTTTTCTTCATAAAGTGGTCACGAAATGTGGCCATCATCTAAATCAAGGGTCTCAAAAGCCAGTCCTCGAGGGCCGCATTCCGGCTTGTATTTATCGCTCCCTGCTGCAACAAAACGCATTTTCAACACTTGTCACGTGAAAGCCTGGGACCTGCATTGAATAAACCAAAGAGCTGTAAAAGGCTCATGAGCTGTGGTTTGGCCACCCATGACCTAACGTTAAGCATTGTTGACTTGCATAAAGCTGAAAAGGGTTCAAAATGTGTCTCTAAATACCTGAATACCACTTTAAGAGACATTCTCAAACAATTGAGAAAGTTCAATGCTATTGCAACTCATTTTGGGCGAGGCCATCCTTCCGAGATGACCGCATAAGCACAGTCGTCCCAGTGCAAGAATGGTCAAAAGGTGAAGAGGGAAAAAAAAACAGTGACAGCTAACCGATTTTCAACTGAAATCTCTGGCATTTGAAACAGACTGAACAGACTGTACAACATGAACAGACACAACATAAAAATGGATGTTTACGGAAGACACCAAGGGAGCAGTCTCTGTCTCAACAAATATCTCTACACGGTTGCAGTTTGCAGAAGGGAACTTTTTTTACTACTGCTGATGCACAGATGAAGCAAAGTTGTCAGGAAAGAGGAAGGAACATGCAGCGCAACATGTAGGTTGTGCGCATGTATGTTGGGAGAGGCTGAGGAAATGGTCAGCCAAAGGTGACTGCACTGACTGTTGCTTTAGTATTGTAAAGCTTATTTTTTGGAGAGGAGTAGATGATGCTTGATTTTAATTGGGGACTGCATGCCAAATCATGGCGTAAGTCCCATCTCCTACTCCAGATTTGGCAGTCAGTTTTTCTCAACAAAGGCAAAGTGAGTGTTGATGATTTAAAGTTTTCCCATATGTTTTCAAACATATGGGTTATTCTAAAAAACAGAGAATTGACGTAAACAAAGTTCGTATCAACTGTGAGCTTAGTTAAGTTAAAATTAATTATTTTCTTCCATATGCTGTGAGGAGGGTTGAAATGGATGGAGAAAAAAAGGACATTTTGGATCATGTCATGTATTGGATCATTTTTCAGATTAGCAAAAGCAAAGAAAGAAAACAAATCAAACATTGTCCTCATTTGTTTTCTAAAACGCTTTTGTCCTTTGAATAAAACGGCACTTCACCAAGAAATGTAAAAAATAAATAAATAACACAACTTAAAGTACAACGAACACATGGCACCTTCTTTTCTGCATGAACCTCCATGAAAAAATATCATATATAACATTTAAAAACTAACCTCTCAACTCAACTGTATTTATAGAGCACTTTCAAACTGACAAGCTGCATAGCAAATGCTGTACATGGATAACTATCATATGCAGGCAATGAAGCACCTACGTCCATCTCGTTGAAAACTAAGAAAGCAAGCAAAGCAAACCTGGTGCCATGCTTGCTTTGCTATCATTTCACATTATCTGTGTTAACTGGGATATTCGTAATGGGTTTCCTCCACTCATCATTGTTTCTGGCACGACCTGCGCCAAATTTATTCTTTTGTGACTGTCACAGAGGAGACGTGTCTGCAGCATCGGGGAACTCATTTCCCATTTCGCTCCCACCAATTTGTGGCGAGAGGAACAGAGGATACCGGGTATAATTTCATCTGAAATGTTCGTCTTTTCCTCCTCATGAAGACACATTCGCCTCACTGCAGTGAGCTCATAATGGGATTTTATAACACGGCACACGTACATTCTGCACCTGTTTAGCTTTAGCTTTTAGCCTAATCACGCTCAACAGCTAAAGGTCTGCCTCAATATGTTGTTGAGCAGCCTTTGCCTTTCAACATGCGAGTTTCATGATGATGATGCAGGGGTTCAAGTTCCTCGACTCATCCGCTCACCATGATTACTGCTGAGCTCGGCTAGTTTGTGGGGATTGAACACACGCACATTCACAAATCAATTCATGGCGAATGCGCGCTCTGAACCGTGGCGAGTGATCCGTATGGATTGGGGATCAAAGATGATTCGTTGCACCACGACTGTCTTGTCTTGTATTGGTTGATCGAGTGTGTATGTATGTCTTAGTCCGTATGTGTTTGCTTTTGGGGTTTTGTGTTGTGAATGTGTCAGAATCAGAATCAGAATCATCTTTATTGCCAAGTGTGTAAAACGCACAAGGAATTTGTTTCCGGTAGAACAGGCTGCACATCAACACATTGCAAAGAGGCACTATACAGTTCTATTTGGGTTACTGTTTAGAGCAGGGGTCGGGAACCCTTTTGACTAAGAGAGCCATAAAAGTTTTTAGTATTTAGAAATGTTTTTCAGCGAGAGCCACATGCACGCGAGCGTTTGTATGTGCGCGCACACACGCACGCGCGCACACACACGCGCGCACGCGCGGCTACTTTTCAACAAAATATCAGAATGTATTATTTAAAATAACTTTGTGATAGTACTCACCGTTAACATGGATGGTTTTCCGTTCCTCGTGTTTGGTAAAAATCCAGGTAAACGATCAAAATGAAATTTAATTTGCCGGTCCAGAGGCGAAGTTACTGCTAGCTAGCCTGCACACGGCTCATAAGCTTCCACACTTGCTATCTGCAATCTACTTCTCGCAGAAGTATGTCGATGCTATCGATGGTATTGTTTCATTGCAAATTAGAATCACAACATTGTCTCTCCTCTAATGCTCCGGTGCATTCACGCTGAAGTGCACAAGTTGGGCTCATATAAAGGGGTGTTTACCTGTTTCAACATGACGGCCACTATCATTCAATCAACATGGCGCTTTCGGCCATTCTAGGTCAGTGTCATCCAATCAAAATTGCGCTTTCCGCCAACTGCAGCCCCAACGGGAAATGAACGATGAAAAAAACGACAATATGTATTATAATATGTAATATTTATCGGCGAGCCATATGCAATCATCAAAAGAGCCATATATGGCTCGCGAGCCATAGGTTCCCGACCCCTGGTTTAGAGAGTTAATGGCTTGGGGAAAGAAGCTGTTTAAATGTCTGCTGGATTTGGTGCGCATGGATCGGTAGCGCCTGCCTGATGGGAGTCGCTGGAAAAGGTGGTGGGCAGGGTGCGGAGGGTCCAGTACGATTTTCCATGCCCTTGTTTGGATTCTTGCAGTGTGCAAGTCCTCGAGAGTGGGTTGGGCGGTGCCAATGATTTTTTCCGGCATCCTAACTGTCGGATTTTGTCCATTTTTGTGGCGGCCCCGAACCAAACGGTGTCACGTCCACTCGAGGCATAACAGGACTCGAGGGACGACGGAAGGTGGTAAAGGTTGGATCCAAAATACACGGGAAGACAGAGTTTCCAACAAAGAGTCTTTACTGAGACACAAATGATTTGACAGAAAATAAGGCAAGGAAGAGGGCAATGACAAGACAGACCTGCATGCGTAGGGGTGACGGGGAAATTCCTGGAATACGCCGACAACGACCCCGCTCCAAGAAGCAGCGGAGGAGGAGACAGGAGGGGAGGGGCGCGCTCCTGACGAGGACGAGGATGTGACAGTGCCCCCCCCTCAACAGACGCCTCTTGGCGGCCCACCCGGTTTGGAGGGGTGAGCCAAATGGAATGCCCGGATGAGAGATGGGTCGAGGATCCAGGAACGGGGGACCCACTGACGTTCTTCTGGCCCATAGCCCTCCCAATCGACCAGGTACTGCACTCCCCTGCCCATGCGCCTTGAGTCCAGTATCTCCCGCACGGTGTAGACCGGGCCGTCGTCCAACATCCGGGGCGGAGGTGGGGGGGCAGGCGTGGGGGCTAGGGTGCTGGTCTCCACTGGCTTGAGGAGGGAAACATGGAAGACCGGATGGATCCGCATTGTGGGTGGCAGCCGGAGCCTCACCGAGACTGGGCTGAGGATGGCCTCGATGGGGAAGGGACCTGTGCGTAGCGCGGGGGGACGAACAGGCGATCCACCGGGTAGCCCCTGGGGATGGGGTTACCCCCCAGGGCTTCCTGGACTTTCCTCTCAACCTCCCACCGCAGGGCGCCCAGGATGTGTTGAGCCGGCAGGATGTTGGCGATGGTCTCCTCCTTCTCTGCCGGCTCGTGGATGCGAGATAGGGCGTCAGGCTTGGTGTTCTGCGACAGTAGGGGAGAGTGTTCTGGGCAGTAGGGGAGAGTAAAGTTAAACCGCGTGAGGAACAGTGCCCATCGGGCCTGCCGCGAGTTGAGTCTCTTGGCGGACCGGATGGCGGCCAGGTTCTTGTGGTTGGTATATACAGTGAAGGGGTGTTTGGATCCCTCAAGCCAGTGTCTCCACTCCTGTAGCGCCAGGATGACCACCAACAGTTCCCGGTTCCCTACATCATAATTCGCTCTGCGGGGCTGAGCCGGCGGGAGAATAAGGCGCATGGGTGAAGTTTCTGGTCGACCGGGGAGTGCTGAGACAAGACCGCCCCCACTCCGGACTCGGATGCGTCAACCTCGACTGTGAACGCGAGGTCCGGGTCAGGATGACGAAGGACGGGGGGTTGGAAAAGGCTTGCCGGAGGCGGTTGAACGTCTCCTCAGCGTCGGGTGACCACCTGAAGGGGACTTTGGTGGAAGTGAGGTTAGTGAGGGGGGGTGCCTTCTGACTATAACCGCGAATGAAACGGCGGTAGAAATTGGCAAACCCCAGAAACCGTTGGAGCTACTTGCGCGTCTTCGGGGTTGGCCACTCTACCACCGCCTTGGTTTTGGCAGGATCGGCCCAGATCTGCCCCTGCTCCACCACGAACCCCAGAAAAGACAGTGAGCGGACATGGAACTCGCACTTCTCTTCCTTCACGTAGAGCCGGTTTTGCAGGAGCCGCGCCAGGACCCGTCGGACGTGCTGCCGGTGTTGTTCTAGAGATTTAGAGAAAATGAGGATGTCATCTAAATAAACAAATACAAAAACGTTGATAAAGTCACTGAGCACATCATTAATGAGGTTCTGGAATACGGCGGGAGCGTTGGTGAGTCCGAACGGCATCACCAAGTATTCAAAATGCCCCAAGGGCGTTTTGAATGCTGTTTTCCACTCGTCCCCCTCTCTGATGCGAACCAGGTGGTAAGCACTTTGCAGATCTAGTTTAGAAAATATGGTCGCCGATTGGAGCAGCGCGAAGGCTGAATCCATGAGGGGAAGAGGGTACTTATTGCGAATGGTGATGTCGTTCAGACCCCTATAATCGACGCACGGACGCAGGGATCCGTCTTTCTTGTCAATATAGAAGAACCCTGCGCCGAGCGGGGAACGCGAGGGTCGGATGAGTGCCGCCGCGAGGGAAGAGTCTATGTATGTGCTCAGGGCTTCTTGTTCCGGTTGTGAAATATGGTATAGTCTGGAGTCCGGTAGCGGAGCCCCTGGCTGCATTTCGATGGCGCAGTGATACGGTCGGTGGGGTGGCAGGGATTGCGCATTGTCCTTGCTGAACGCCTCCCGCAGGTCATGGTAGCAATGTGGCACGCCCTCGAGACAGATCGCTTCGGGCGTGCCTCCACGGGAGGGGTCTCGCCCTGCCGTCGCCGAAGGAAGGCCCAGTACTAACGGCACGTTGCGTGAGAGCATGACTAGGAATTGGCGATGTTCGGTATGGTTACCCGCTAACCTGCGTTTTAGCGGTGCCGTGATGCGGGTAACCTTGGCCAGTAGTCGGCCATCAAGGTCGAGAATCTCCTTGGGGGTTAGGAGATCTATAAGTTCGCAGCCCAATGAATCGGCCAGCTGGGGATCGATGAAGCACCCATCGGCCCCCGAATCCACTAGCGCCCGTATAGTTTGGAAGCTGGAAGGGCCAATTAATTCGCCATCCAGCTCCAATCGCGTAACGGGTACCGTGTTAGTCGCCTCCAGAGGTCGCCGCGGTCACTGCTTAGACGGTGACTTACAGGAGCTGGAGGTCTTCGGCTGGGGGCCTTGGGTGCGACGAGCCCCGGGGTTGGTGCGATCGCTTCCCCCTCCCATCTGCATGGGTTTGGGGGACCCCTCCAGGCGCCGCGATCGCTCGCTGCCGCCGGGCCTGCTTCCGGGTTCGTTGGACCGCTGGTTGCTCTGCTCTCGCTGCCTTTCCCGAAGGCGATGATCCAAGCTGATGACAATGTCGATCATTTCGCTGAGGGTGGTGCCAACGTCCTTGAGAGCAGTGCTCAATCCGCGACGAAAAACTCCCCTCAGCGCTCGCTCGTTGTAACCAATGCCAGCGGCCTGGATGCGGAAGGCGACCGAGTATTCAGCGGCAGAACGGGAACCCTGGACACAGTCGTGGAGGAGCCCCTCTGTCTCGACTTCCGTCACTGGGTGGTGGAAGACCTGGCGCAGCTCGGCCACGAAGTCCGGGTACGAGGCACACAGTTCAGGCCGGGACTCCCGGACGGCCAGGACCCAGGTCTCTGCCTGACCCGTGAGCAGGCTGGTGACGAAGGCTACCTTAGCCTCATCGCTAACATAGGCGTGGGGTTGTTGGTCGAACACGAGCGAGCACTGCAATCAGAAACTGAGCGCAGCGCCTGGGTTCGCCTCCATAGCGTGAGGGGTGAGGTAGCTGTAGCTCGCGCCTACCCACAGGAGGGGAGGAAGGGGCCGTAAGGGTGGTGAGGCGTGTCTCTACCTCTTGTAAGCGTTGAGCCAGCGTGGACGCAGTTTGGCGGACCTCCGCGATAGCTTGGGCCAGCTGGCTCGACCGCTCCGTCTGAAGGGAAAGGGCGGCTATGAGTCTCCACCGGCGGGATCCATGGTTGGTCGGCGTAGTATGTCACGTCCACTCATGACGACAGGACTCGAGGGACGACGGAAGGTGGTAAAGGTTGGATCCGAAATACACGGGGAGACAGAGTTTCCAACAAAAAGTCTTTACTGAGACACAAATGATTTGACAGAAAATAAGGCAAGGACGAGGGCAATGACAAGACAGAACTGCATGCGTATGGGTGACGGGGAACTTCCTGGAATACGCAGACAACGACCGTACGGTAGGTGTGGCTTTTATAGCCAGAAGGCACAATTAAGGGAGTAGAGAACAGGTGCGTTAGCCGGGAGAGCCAGGAAGGGAGGGGCCCGCTCCAAGGAGCAGCGGAGGAGGAGACAGGAGGGGAGGGGCGCGCTCCTGACGAGGAGTGACAAACGGTGATGGAAGAACACAGGACGGATTTGATGACAGCCGTGTAGAAATGTTGGGCTCTGTTGGGCCTTTCTCAGGATGGAGTTGGTGTTGACTTGAATTGTTGAATTATGTTTTTGTCACACAAATGAGTGATTTGCGTTCCTTTGTGTGAGTGTGTGTGTGAGAGAGACAAAGAGAGAAAGAAGGAGAGATAACGTAAGAAAGTGAGGGACAGAGCTAGAGAGAGAGTGGGGGGGGCAGAGAGAGAGAGGGGGGCAGAGAGAGCGAGAGAGAGAGAGAGAGAGAGAGAGAGAGAGAGAGAGAGAGAGAGAGAGAGAGAGAGAGAGAGAGAGAGAGAGAGAGAGGTATGGGCCCACACTGACCTCCGGGGCTCAACGGTCTGGGGTTTCGTGCTTAGAATAATCTTGACCTGATGTTTATTTACAAGCACACGCCCCGTCGCACCAGGTTAGCAAACCTCTGCCCCTCCTCAGTTGCCAAACGCCTCCCCGCTCCCTCTCCTTGTGCAATGTCGGCTCCTCCGACAGTGTTTTGTCCTGCTCCAGTGTGTTTACCTTTTCATCTTATCAGATGCTATCCCCTTAATTTTCTTCCCATCGTTATTTGACAACCTAACTTATTTTCTAACGTTCATGTACAATAAAACTGGGATGAAATGCACATATTACGTGCATCGAAAAAGTGTACTGAATACTTTTCCTTACTTGTAACTATGAGACCAGGGGTCTCAAAATCTCATCAATGCCTCTAAAAGTATAATAATGGGCAGTTTTTGATTCCCACTGCCTCAAATTTAAATGTTTAAGGTAATTTTTTTTGGAAAAGCACTTTGTTTTTCAGAACAGTACTTTTTTTGTCAAATGAGGAACTTTACAATTAGCTTAAATGTTTTTGTAAATACCTTCTTTTCGTGTGTGTTTTGTATTGGTTCTACTTTATAGGTGGCTGGTTAGTATAGACACAATATAGCCTCATGGTTTAATTAAGTACATATTTTGGGTTTGCTGTGGCTGTGAGTGGTTCTGCTTTCAATATGCATTCTCCAAGCACTCGCAGCATACATTGTATGGATGTTACTTTTCTGCAGTTTTGCTCAAGCCTCTCCTCCTCTGCCAGCTACATGAGGAGATGAGACAGAAGGAGGCTAAAGGCAGTGTGGTGCCGCGTTTGAACTGAAGAGCTCTGGCGCTGAAGGGAAAAAAAAGAACGGTGGCTGATGGTGCTGAAGCGGAGGGGGTTGATAAATGAGGAAAGCAACAGTGCAAATGCAGAAGCTCCATAGTATCACTTGGAGCCAATCTCTCATTTGCCACCCTCCTCTTCCTCTTCAGTGTTCGGCTCTTTCTCTAAAGACATTTGCACATATGCATATCAAGGCCCTTTCTGAATATACCCGTGATGTGCTTTTGTGCACCTTTTTGTCAGCTGTGTGGGAGTGTGTTAATTCATGACCCGGGGCAGCTTCTCCACTGTTGTTTACAAAAAAATAAAAAATTAAAAGATTGCATGTATGCACGAGTTTGTTATGTGCGCATGATTACATTACTTGTTATTCATCATGGATGTTCCTAAATTTCACAAAGGAACGTGCGCTTAACCCACCTTTTACTGTACTTGCCTTATTGCAAATATGCAAATGTATGGCCCTGTTAGTTTCCCCACTTCCTTGCTGACCCTTTTTAGTCTTGGAGCATGCTCATTATCTCAACATGGGCTCTGCTGAAGAGGAAAATGTGTCTGTTTGCCGGGTTTTTTTTTGTGTGTGTGTTTTTTTTCTTTCTGGCAAGCTGTTGACAGACAGATATGGCAAGCATTTATCCAAGTTGCTGTAAATTTTAAATGATGAAGCTTGTTTAAGTAAATGCAACATCATGCGTATTGGGGCTGAATGCTCTTGAGTGTCCCAATTACGGTACAGTATTGGCTACATATATTTACATCCGTGTTGTCTGGGCATTCATCGTCCTTCTGTCTTTCCCTTTCCTGCTCATCTGTCTGCTTTCCTTTTTTTGCCTGATTTGTCTTTCCATTGCTAATTTTGTCTGCCGTCTTACCTTTCCACCCCACCCCCCGACCATCACTTTGCCTTTTTTTCTGCGTCTGCAGCCTGTTTCCTCTCTTGCCATCCTTCACCATTTTCTATCACTCCATTCCCCTCCACTGATCCCTCTGGCTGATCCTCAAAGGGAAACTGGTGAGTGAGTGGGACTTAAAAGCAAGAGAAGCGCTCTGCACTCCGCAGCAAGGTCGTCGCTCGACTGAAACACCAAAAGGAAAAAAAAACTATATATATATATATATATATTAATTAATTCCTCTTGAAAGGCAGCCATGGATTCCACCATCTTTATCTCTAAAATAGATACCCAAAGGTAAAAATGTGGGTGCCTGTTGGCGCACTTCAACAATATATTTTTTTTTAATAATGTTATCAACCATCCAGAAGGAATATACTCTGAAATGCCTGAGTTTCATAATAGCAGGCAGTAACAATTGAGTATTTTTTTATTTTTTTATTTTAGTATCTGACTATTTTTGAGATAAAGATGGTGGAATCCGTGGCTGCCCTTCAAGAGGAATTAATCTATAGAATCTCCCATCTAACAAAAACGTATTTTTTTTGTTTTTTTACACGGTAGGTTCGCCCTATTTGTAGCTAACAGCCCTTACTGTGTCTTGCTGGACTGGTAAAGCTTTACAAATACCTTTGCAAATGTTTACAGACCTAGATATAATATTAACAAACTCTTTATTTGCTCACAATGGAGAAATTCCCAATTTATATCAGTAAAGTTATGAAAAGAAGAAGAGCCAAAAGTGCAGTACTGGCTGTAAAGGTTGCACTTACACATGTAGATTATCGTCTCGTTTCTCATAAATTCTTGAATTACTCTGAATCGTGACATTTCTGGATTGACTAGGGCTCGAGGAAATGGAAGAAAATATTTTCCCAAAAAAATCCTTCCCCACAATACTGATAAGTCATTTGAGCAAGACAAATACTTATATAATGTACTTTGGAAATAAGTGGGAAGGCTTTTCTTAAATTTTTACTGTGACCCAGTTTAGAGATATGCGTATATCTTCTGTGATGTTAATGACAATAAATACCAGTGGAATAGTGCGTGTGTGTGTGTGTGAAAGAGGGGAAGACTATGTATAGGACGTGTAAAATGGAAAGGAAATGGATATTATGGTCTGGTCACCACAATTATTCCGTTTGGTGAATGAACAAAATTGAACAAAGTGCAACATACACGGCCAAAAATGTTTCGAAAGCCTTGCCAATAAAGTGCAAAAGAGATGAAAGCCCCATTGTAATTCTTTGAGGTGTCAAACACGGATAATACAATTTTGGTCCCAATGAAGCGTTGGTGTGGTCAAACGAACCGTCATTCAGACTCTGAAATGTACAGTCATGTCTTCACCTGAATGGCTTGTGTGGCTTATGCTGCAATGTGATCAGCTAGCACATCCATCTTTTCATGTTGACTTATTTGTTTACTTGATTGTACCATGCCCATCAGATGAGGTGAATACATCTCTCCTTCCCCCAGAAAACCTGCTGCATTGCATGAAAGAATCGAGTGGGCACCGTCTCTGCCCCCAAACCATATTCAGGAGCCCAGAAAACTCAACACAGAGAGACAGTTTTAGGCTGCGGTGCGCTAATGTTTGTGTATCTGCATTTGCCTTGAGGTGCCGGCTCGCATGTTTGTGTGTTTTGGATGCTGATGGATGTGTGTTTGTGTGTACGTGCCTGTGTGTGGATGAACCGTTTTCCATGTCCCTTCTTCAGGGTCTCTCGGGGTGTTTTGTTAGAATTGGGAAGTTTTTGCATTTCGATCAGATATATTTCAAGGTTTTGTAAACATCTTGACACAGTCTGAAAATTATCAGTCTGATAAATAAATGTAGTGCTAACCGCCAAACCCATATGACACTACTCCGCCCCAGTGCAGACACTTATTTCTCTCTGAAGCCACTCAAGTCACCCTGTCAATGTACCCTTCCCAGCCTCCTTAAAAATATATTTTTTCTTTTAGTGCGTTTTAGTCATGGCATTTCACATTGCACACACATATCGAGGTTACTCTTATTGCGTGCATAAGTGCGTGAATGCGTGCGTGCATGCGTGTGTGTTTGTGTGTGTGCGTGTGCGTGTGTGTGTGTGTGTGTGTGTGTGTGTGCGTGTGTGTGTGCGTGCGTGCGTGCGTACGTGCGTGCGTTTGTGTGTGTGTGTGTGTGTGTGTGTGTGTGTGTGTGTGTGTGTGTGTGTGTGTGTGTGCGTGTGTGTGTGTGTGTGTGTGTGTGTGTGTGTGTGTGTGTGTGTGTGTGTGTGTGTGTGTGTGTGTGTGTGTGTGAGGAAGACTGTGTATAGGACGTGTAAAATGGAAAGAAAAACAGAATCCATTGATGTGAGAATACTTTTCAGTCTGTATTCAATTAAATGCTAAACTGATTAAAACTCCAAAAGAGCAGGAACAGACTTATGTTTATGACTTTGTTACACCACATTTCGTTTTAACAACATTCAATAGTAATCGTTGAAGATTTGTAGGTGGATTTTTTTCCCCCATTCTTGCTTGTTGTACTGCTTAACTTTACAGGAGTCCCAGATGTCTGTTGTCATATTTTGCAGTCTATAATGTCTTACATATTTTGATTGTCAGATCACTATGGACTGCAGGAAGGCCAGTCAGTGACGAAAAACCCGCACCGTTGTGACGTGCAGAATGTGGATTGGCAGTGCCTTACTAAATTAAGCATGGGCGTTCATGAAACATTCTGACACCAATGGAATTGCCGTTTGTAAGTCCCTTTCTTATCATAAGACTGTATGCTAATGAATGAATTATGATAGTTCGCCCTGTGGGCTTTTTGTGGCACTTACGAAACATCCTTTTTTTCAACAAATATTACATTGGCTCACTTCCATTATATATTATATTAACATTCCTCCCATTCAAAAACAGGACTGGCATATTCATGCTGTGGAAAAGGCGCAACCGCACAGCACAGTCTCATCCTTAATTAATGTCGTGGCCAAAAATGCTGAAAAACAATCCGTATCCATTACACACGACGCACAACAACACCAAGTGCCAAAGAAAACACAAAACAAGACAAAAACAACAAAAAAAAGCAAGACCCATGAGAGCACTTGCTGACGGCTGCCTACTCGGGCGGCATCTTGGACTATGACAGCAATCACTGAAAACTTTAACTCTTGTGACAATAAAGTCTGAGGAAAAAGTTTCTTTTTGTCTACTGTACATCAAAAGTAAGTACATTTCGTACAACATTGTGGGCACAGAAATATTTAACCCTACAACCAGGACATGGATTTCCACTTGTTTTTATTTCCATACAGTGGCATATGGTATCCTCAGAGGCCACCACATTTTTCCCCTCCAGGAATGAAGAAGGCAATCTAGATGGAATTGTTGCTGCATGGAAACATCATGTGAATTTACTCCTTTGCTTTATATTTCACATTGGTTGAATCATGTCTGCACTCTGCAACGGATCTATTAACTGCTCTTACACTGTCACTGTATACAGACACACACACACACACACACACACACACACACACACACACACACACACACACACACACACACATACACAAAAATCGCTCTATAAACAAACAAGCTGAGTCTCGTCACCATCCACCTGAGTCACACAACATAATCTCTCTGGTTGATGAAGTCACAGGCAACCTTGTCACATTGAGCATGAGTGTGTTTATGTGTTTGTTTTCATATGTTTCTGCACACTGCTACTGTAAATATGTCATACAGTAAGCTGTGTTGCTTAGAGGGGTCATGCCAGGCTCCACGTTAGCATGACTCCATCCGACGCGGGTACGGGGGAGTGCCGTGCCACAAGTCAAGATGAATGGATGGATGTCATTAAATATGATTGAAAGCGACAGTGATTAGTGTTGTTTCTTCGCAGGAGAATAAATACATGCAAATTGATGTTAAGCCAATTTTTAGATTTTGATAGATATCTATTAACTGTTTGAATGACCAATATCTCATTACCTCTATTTGAAAAAAGGTTGTAAACCCTTTGACACAAATAACGGGCAGAAAAACAAAAAATATCACAGTGTATTTTATGTTCACTGGGTCTGCATTTCCATTTGAATGATGCAACGCTATTCTTAGAACTGTGGGTGGATAGATGGGCATTATTTAGATTTTCCCTTTCACAGGCTTGTCTTTTCACTGCTGTGAGCAATTTCCAATTGAATGTTGTTTGGTGTATGGTAAAATGCACATCCTAATGCTAATTATATGCACAAAGCCCACTGTAAATAAATAGCGGCTCTGAAATTCTCAGGAAGGGACAAGAAGCCGCCTTATACCAGCATGCGTGAATTTCTTTCGAAAAAGAACCCCAACCTGTCACTCGACTGAGTTGTAAACAGGTTAAACCGAATGGTGTGATGTGATGTCATGACAGAGCAGCAGATGAGGAACCAGCAGTTGGACAAAGAGTAGTATTCAGACCTGCATCAACTCTGAGAGCAATGAGTCTCTGCTGACCTTTTGCTGAACTCTATGACAACATGTTTCCCATAAAGATTTGGGTGATGACGCTAAGGTAAAACAGATGATTCTCTGCTCCACCCACCTTCTTATTCCCACAATCATACTTTATTTTTGATACGTTACAGTTCTCTGGAAATGTGGGTTGACCTCAGGTTTGCAGTCAATCATGATTAGGAGAAAGAATGTGGTTAAAGTGCTGTCTAACGAAGAATTGCTCATCCGGGGGAATTTGTGCGATCATGACTGTCCTCTGACTAGCGTTCACACAAATAGTATTGTTTTTATTTTACATTCCTCAAGGTATATGTGACATTTAGTGTAATGTCGCAGACTGTGACAGTTTATACATCCTTCTGTGGTTCTTCAACAACAACTGTCCACATTTGCTTTCAAATGACATCTCATTTTGAAATTGCCTGTGACCATGTATAATGAAGAATATGATGATAATAGAAAGCAGCAGCAGCAGCAACAGTAGAGGCAATAAAAGGCACTAAGCAGCTCTTTCAGACCTTTAACTCGTCCTCGGGGTATTCCATTTTTATTTTGCCCCAGATGAGAGAAAAAAATGAGGGAGACCAACCTCGGTTGGTTAGTCATTGGGGAACTGCAGCAGCAAAGTTCCTGAATAAATGAGCATGGTCTGATCACTAATGAAGCTGTATACTACAAGACAGATATGATGCCAATACAAAAAGAGTGAAGGAGAAGAAACGCAGAAGCCTTAGTTGAGTCTTTGATTATGGAGTGTTTGTCTCCAATGTTGAGCACCTTATCAGTGAAGATTACTTGTTGAAGGTTTTCTAATCCCGACATGTCTAATGACAGGCTATCTTCTTCTCCCCCCCCCCCCTCTAAACAGTGCTCTGGGTGGTGCCTCTGCACTTCATATCCCAGCATTCCCTAGTGGAGGATGCTTGATTGACTATGTCCCCCAGATCTGCCAGTTACTCACCAACAAGGTAAATATGCTTTTATTGTACACAAATCAATAACAATAATACTTATAGTGTTTGATTTTTATTTCTTTAGCAATTACCACTAGTGATCTAAATTTGCAAGTACTTTGTACAGGTGTCAGTATCAAGCTGACAACTCCCTCTTGCTGACTTTGGACTTAGGTCTTAATTCCATGCTGTTGCAAAATTAGCTTAAAGCAAAAGAAATAAAAAAAGGTCTTGGTCAGCTTCTGATTTCCAGAGTATGGGAGCAGAGTGGCTGAAAGCTCTGCATCCCATCGTGGTGAGGCGGGCAGAGGGCACATAGAGGTGAAGGGGGGATGAGGATCTGAGGGGCCGAGAGGGAACGGATGCTTTGAATGTAAATATAAATGACAATGTCATGAGTAGTGTAGCGCAATGACTAATAATCATTGGAAGGCTGGAGTCTTTTTTTTTTTCATAAATATTGGTCCCTGTGACTCAATTTATTATTCCAGGTCACAAATGGCTTTTCACCCCATACTTTAATATTGCAATCCACACAGAATGTGTGTCCAATCAAGATGACTTTTTGTCAAGCCTAGGTTTGTGTTGATGCGCGTTTGTGCATCCATGCACATTTTTCTGTCGTCTGCTCATGTGGGCGCTCTGGCCAAAATCCACAGGCCGTCTGAGCGCTCCTTGGTCTCCGTAGGTTGACAGGTGGGTCTGCCGTGTAGACTGAGTGGAATGCCACTGCCATTTCTCCCGAGGGAAGTCAACGTCCCTCACCACCCCCATGCCATGCATAAACACACACACACACACACACACACACACACACACACACACACACACACACACACACACACACACACACACACACACAATGAACATTGCATTAGCTGTATCCTTTGCATTTACCTGCATTCTTGGGTGAGGGAGTCCCTGAATGACCGAATCCCACCAATTCTTTAATTAAATTACCATTAAAACCAATCAAGAGCAGAATATTTTACCCTCATCTTGCCATGCAGCATGATTGCAAAATATCCAATGTTTTGTAACTTGGACGAACCCATCCATACCATACATAGTCTTTCTACTGTCTTCCCTAAACTGAGTATGAGCATATTCACTCAACATGACATTACCTTTACTCACGTTAATCAACTTCAATTATCATTGTTTTTGAAGAGAAGTTAGCAAACAGGTTTTGATGAAAACGGTTTTGTTTCCCCTATGTTTGCTTGTGTAATCTATACAATACCCAAATAGCTTCTGCGGGCATCTGTTATAAAAAAAAAAAACTGGAAACAGTCCCCACCCCTCTTTGTTTTCTGAAACTTGAAAACCTGCTTAGGAGGATTGACATCAGGCCAGACCCAAACTGTCATGAAACATATGACTTGGCCTTAGGGCTTTCCATGCATTGGTTCTTGCTTGTTTTGTTGCCCTCAGGAGGTCTCCTGCTAATAAAGATCGTGTCTTTGTTAGTTATTTGTATTTATTTTTTAACAGTGAATCCACAACCCCTGGCAAAATGTATTGAATCAATAGTGTCAAAAGATGTACATTCAGTTGTTTATTTTTGTAGGGTGGGAAAAACAATCACAGACATGAGACAATACTAAGTAATTTCAATTTTCTGTTTTTGTAAACAGAGCAAAAAATGTATTAAAAAAAACCTGAACCAACCTGTAAATCTCATTTCTAAAACTATCACCTGCGGCAAGTTAATCTTGTTCATCCGCAGGTAAATCGTACTGGTCAGCGCTACTGCAGTGATACCTCGGTTTATGAACAACAAGGCAGACAACAGAGAGAAAGTGACAAAATGAATAGAAAACAGTGACATTTGGACTCGTTTCAACTTTGATAGTTCAAAGGCAGAGTGTAGACTGCAAGGTTGAAATTCCCATCAATCAGGCTCCACAAATAACCCGCACAAGTACACTTGATGCAAAAAGCTAACAACCCAGCTAAACAGAAGACAATTGATGAGGAATAAGGTAAATTATCGCAGAGAAAGCACCTACAAGGGATCATTCCTCAAGATGGTGAAAGAAGAAGGCTATGTTCCTCATCAAGTGTTTAATGCCGATGAAACCGGCCACTCCATTGCATCAAGCCATCAACGAGCATCACAAAGGTAAATAAAACCACTTTATTATATAGTACAGTTTATTTCTTTAATTATAATACCATATCACATTTATTAAACATATAAAATAAGGTATATTTTCTGTAGTTTTAAGGCTTACAGAATTAAAAAGTAGAAAATTATGTTTTATGGGGGCATGGGAACGGATTGTTCTCATTTTAATGGTTTTCTATGGGAAATTACTTTTTGGGATACACACTTTTCACCTTACACACTCTGACTGGGAACCAATTAAGTTTGTAAGCCAAGGTATAACTGTATAATAAAACTTCTCAAAGAAGCTCCCTGGCAAATGTTGGATGTTCATAGTCTGTATCAAAAATTGCACAGCAGAATAAATGGGAGGAAAATTGAGTCAACATCAATTCACGGAACTGTCAGAAACTCACTAAAGGAAATTGCATTCACATTCAGTAAAAGCAAAAGCTGTCATTTATACTGAAAGAGAAAAATAAAAGGTTACAATAATAATTTGGGATTTGAACTGACTGGATGATTGTTTAACTTGACTTTGATGATGTTACAATGAGATCAGAATCATCCTGATTGGCCACATATGTAAAATACACACGTATTTTTTTTCGAGTAGTACAGGCTACACTAATATGATCAGTAAGGTGAGCAAGGACATGACAAATAAGTTTCGAAAGACTTTACATACGTCACTCCTCACTTTACATTCAGAAATTACATGTATTGTCTGTTGTCAATTGTATGTCTTTTTTAATTTCATCTGTGCTGTATGTCATGCATATTAGCATGTTTGACAATAAAGCTGACTTTGACTTTGACTTTCCGTCATATAAAGGTACCGTTCTGCCGTAGTCCCACCAAGTGGCAGCTAGGAGACAGTGTGCAAAGTTCGAGCAGAGATAAAGTGATCGGTAGTTGAGCACGATACTACGAAGGTGCTGTTGGTGCAGATCATTGTTGCACCATTTTAAAAGTGAACAGTAGCAGTCATTCTCGTAGAACTTTAGTTGTGCAATTATATAGGAAGTCCTGGTTTTAAAGCATCTGCTGCTGTGCAATGCACACCATTGACAATTATTCAAGTCTTGTATCTACAAAGCTACAATGATCTTTGCAGTAATACTGTTCCACAGGGTTGTGCAAAAATAGTGAGCCACGATAAATTTGGGTCTCTGTTCAGCCCACCTGTCTTATTGCCACACAATTAAAATAGTACATCAGTTTGTTAACTTTCATACTGTTAAAGTCCTTCTCCTTACTTCCTGCTTGCCTGCCAGCTGACGGTTGTAAAAGCCCAAATGTGTTTGTTGCATGACAGCTGACATAAAATTCATTCCAAAGGTTGAGTGAGTTTCAAATCCTTTAATAATAATAATAATGCATTACATTTTAAGCACCTTTCAAAGCTCTCAAGGACACGCTGCAGTCACAGACAAGCATAGATGCAATAATAAATAAAATACAATTATAAATAGAATACAATAAATAAAATACAATTATAAATAGAAGCAAGAGAGAGCGCAAGCGCAAGAGAATGCAGTTTTAAATAGGTGGGTTTTGAGATGGGATTTGAAGGTGGGAAGGGAATCGATGTTACGAATGTTGGGAGGATCTGGTCGGCAGCTAATCGCAGGGCAGATAAGGACAAACGGCCATTCACAACAAAAATCAAGAACAATTTAAAGTGCTCAATCAGTCTGCCATGCATGATTTTGTGGGAGAAAAACAGTGAACCCAGGAAAACCCACGCTGACACGAGGAGAACTTGCAAACTCCCAATTTATGTATTTATTTATTTATTTTTTTGGTTTGTTTTTGACAGGGGCGTCTTCATCACACACTAGGTGGCTGGTGTTATTTCGACACACAAATGCACACCAACGTGCAAGCACAAGCGGACCCATAAGCAAACATAATACACTCAAAGTACAAACAGCGTTTAGATCCAGTCATGGGTGTGAGCGGACGAGAATACCTCCAGACCCACATCACCTGTGTTGCATCATTCAATGCTCAAGGAACTATTCACAATGAAGTGGAGTTGGGAATTTTTCTTTTTTTTTTCTTCCGCTTTTTTTTTTTGAGGAGGTGGATCTGAGTGTGAAAGTTAGTCATTGTCACTTCCCTGAAAGCAGTCATACACACATGCAGTGGATATAAAAAGTTGAGACATCTCGATGGCCATGTTCTTGTGATATTTAAAACATAAGACAATAATAAATTATTTCAGCATTATTTCCAGCATTAGCGTGACCTAAAATCTATGTCTTGTTACGGATAGTCCAAAATAAAAGTTGAATTTGGATGAAAACATGCCAAAATGACTCAGTACAGTACTTTTGGGGCAAACGAGGCTGCCGTAGCCAAAAGAACATCTGGTAGTGTAAACATAGCCTTTTACTATTCCTCTCAGGGTGTTAAATCCAGTGGAATGGGCTACTGTGCCGAGCTAAATTACTCCCTGAAGACAAAGAATTAGAGTGCTTGATTTCTTGGACTGATCTAACTTGCTTATATTAGCCTCGAATAATGCCGTGACCCCCCAAGTCTGTCAAAAAAATTGAACTGGCCTCTTTAGAATTAAAGGTAGCAATTGTCTTTGAACTATTACGTCTAATTATCTTTTTATTGTTTTGCTGGTGGCAAAAGCCTAATGGAAAAAGGATATCAGCACATGCATCCACTGAAAGGAGACTGTGGTAAAGTTTGCAAGTTAAATGGTCTTTAAGAGCAATGTTTTTTTTTTTACCATTTTGTATTTGTCACACCTATTCACACTCATTCACAGCCCTTTCTAAACTTACTTTTAAAAATTCCTCAATTAAAAAACCTGGTTAGAGAAAAAAACTTTTGATTTGAAGCACAGTCTCCTTCATGGTTGGCTGGCTGACTCTTGGCATTCTCACCTGTGCAGTTGCCAACCATGTCATGAGCTAGTCTTCTTTCAAATTATTCACGTGACAAGTCGAATTTGTCAGCGACTTTACACACGACACTAAAAACACATTGTGACACACACACTAAAAAACATTGGGTTTGATTTAAGTCACCAACATTTCTTGTGTTTTTTTGGACATGGCATGAAAATCTAGGAGAAAATGGATGTAAATGGACAAAAAATATGAAATTTCAAAGACAATGAAACCCTTACATGTTGAAATTAAACTGGCCAAGTTTTAAATTTAACATCCTCTTTCACTACCAGGTGTTAAAAGGAAGACTTGTGAAGGTGTGTGCAACTGGTACAATCTTGACCTCTGTTAATGTTTCTCTCAGCCAGAGCTTTGTTGACATTCTGGGCAGGTTCACTCCAAATGCTTCTCGGCGCCTATTTTTCTTAGATTGACATGGTGGCCAAAATGCCGCTGAACAAGAGTTTTTCATCACTCTTTACTGTCACTTCCAAGTGTAACACTGTTAAACCACTTATGAAAATGTGCTACCTGCCCTTTAAATGGCGAACATTTTTGCCAAAATACAATACACTTGTCTACAACATGTCCTTCAATATCCTGAACTGCCTGTCAGCGCTGAATGTGAACGTTCTCATGAAAATTAAATGTGCACTGTGATGTACTGGGTATCAGTTTGGGGGGTACCCAGCCTCTCGGATAGACCATAGCCCGCCTGCAATCCTCCTGAGGAGAATGGTGGTGTTATTTAAAAAAAAACAGACATCTTTTTGTGTTAGTGTCATGATCTGGTTGGCGACCAACGGGGGGCGCTGTTGGCCCCGCCTACACCTGCACAGGTGCTGGTCATCCCGATCAGATTGGCGACCAGCGGGTAGCGACGTCAGCCCTGCCTGCAGCCTCGCAGGTGCTAGTCGTTTAATCATTGACACTTAAAAGGACACCAGGCACGACCATCCGGTGCCGGTTCATTGTTTGTTTTCAGATCATTTTGATGTTTTACATTTTGTTCCTGCTGACCTTTATTTTAATACAATTTGTCAAACAACCTCCTGCTCCCTCCTGCCTGCTTTTTGGGATCCGCACCCGCCATCACCACCTCGCAAAACGTGACAGAATGAACCGGCCCACCATCGGATCTCGCAGGTACATCGGACCCGTCTCATTTCCACCCTGTGCCTGGCAGTGCTACGTCCACGTTAGCGCAAGCCTCGTCGAGTTTGAATTGTGTCACTCGACGAGCCGCAACGTCCACGTAAACGTCCGGCCGAGACCTCCTTCCAGGTGGCCGTCCAGGGTGACACTGGGTGACTGGCATTGCACGCCCACGTCCAGCCACGCTGTCGTCGTGCATGACGAATTGAGTCTCATCCACGACGAGCCGTGCAACGTCCGCGTCAACGTCAGTCCGAGACCCCACTCACCGCTGGATCCCGGAGTGGCTCTGGACTGGTCTCGTTCCCCCGGAGCCGGGCAGTTCACGCCCACGTCGGCGTCCGGCCGAGACCTGGTCCCATACGGCCGTACGGGGTGCCATTCTGCGCCTGGCAGTTCGACGTCCACGCAGAGCCATGCGCCGTCGCGTGAACGTGCGAGAGGGATCGCACTCACGCCCACGACGATCCGTGCCGCGTCTTCGTCCACCCCAGGCCGAGTCCCGTTCCCATCAGGCCGCCGCCCGTCGTATGCTGGAGAGGCAGCGGTTGCCCTCTCCACCGACCGTTCCCTGGCGAGTGGACCTTTTGGGAGATTGTTGGGACTTCTGGAAGCAGCCCCTTGAAGGGGGGGTACTGTCATGATCTGGTTGGCGACCAACGGGGGGCGCTGTCGGCCCCGCCTACACCTGCACAGGTGCTGGTCGTTTAATCATTGACACTTAAAAGGACACCCGGCACGACCATCCGGTGCCGGTTCATTGTTTGTTTGCTGCTTGTTTGCTGCATGCATTGTGTATGTGTTTGTTTAACCTTGGCGGACTTTTACTTTTGGTCTTCTTTTGATACTTTGTATTTTTTCCATTCAGATGATTTTGATGTTTTACATTTTGTTCCTGCTGACCTTTATTTTAATACAATTTGTCAAACAACCTCCTGCTCCCTTCTGCCTGCTTTTTGGGATCCGCACCCGCCATCACCACCTCGCAAAACGTGACAGTTAGCAGGTTTATTAAATTTGCATTTGGGAATTGCAGCAATTTATTTTATTGTCTCGGAACATTTTCAGTGTGGCAATTTCAAATAACCCTCAGCGCTCCCCCCCAAGAAAGCACAAAAATCCACAAATCGAAAAAAAAATCTATTTGAACAGGTACATATTCAAACACTTTCATGACTGCACTTTGAAGTGTTTGTCATCGCTCAGTTGAGACTACAGTGAGACCTCAACTTACGAACTTAATTGGTTCCCAGACAGAGTGTGTAAGGCGAAAAGTGTGTATCTAAAAAAAAAAATCCCATAGGAAACCATTAAAATGGGAATAATCCATTCCCGGGTTTCCATAAAATTTACTTTTCAACTAAATAAGCCTTAAAACTACACATAACATACATTATTCTATGTATAATAAATGTGCTATTAAGTCACTTTATTTACATTTGTGATGGTCATTTATGGCTTGATGGAATGGCGTTGGAGGTCGAAGGTCAAAGGGAATTGCTGTTTGGAAAGAGAGGCGCATTACATGAGGACTGTAATTAAAGAAATAAACTGTGCTGTAAAATAAAGTTGGATTTACCTTTTTGATGGTCGTTGATGGCTTATGGAAGGAGAGTCACCTTCCATAAGGACTGTTGGTAACTTAACCAGGCACCAGGCTGTTCGGTCGTGTGCTTCCGCCGAAGATCACTCCGCCAGCCGTGGTGGGTGTGTATTATGAAAATAGTGCTTATTATAAGGTTTAATTTTCATAAATTTGACGTTTGTAAGACGAAAAGTTTGTAAGATAAGGTGTTTGTAAGTTGAGGTCTCACTGTATTTGCAAATATTGAACAAAAGTCACCCCTTAATATGACAAGCACCATAAATGATATGACATGATATCCGCAAGCATCCTGTAATTGTCATCATACCAACTGGCTGCATCTTTGACGTCAGTCACAGTTAACACAAACATGAGGGTTTTCACACCAAAATTTTTATTCCAGTTTATCTCCAAGGCTGCCCCTGTAGAGCGTTCACATATTGAGTGATACCTCAGCTCACAAACTTAATTGGTACCCAGAAAATGTGTGTGAGGCGAGAAGTTCATCTGCAGAACATTTATTTCCCATAAGAAAAAATGAAAATGAGAGTAATCCGTTCCCAGGTCCCCATAAAACAATTTTCTACCAAATAAGCCTTAAACTACACAAAATATACCTTATTTCATGTATAATAAATGTGCTACTGTATTGTAATTAAAGAAATAAACTCTACTGTGTACTACAGTTGTTTTATTTGCCTTTGTAATGGTCTTTGATGTAGTTGCCTCTTGATGATATCCAAGTGAAGTTGCCGTGCTTTATTGCCGATAATATCCTCATTCACACGGTCCCTTGCTAGCTGCTTTTTGTTAATCCAAATCAACAGAAGTTTTTCAACCTCTTCTATTGCCTGAGACCGTTGCTTAGACAACATAGAAACACTCTTAGCCACACGTAGCAATGATCGACTTTGCATACTGGTACTGGTACGCGAAGCCAGACAAACGCACACCTCGTTTGTGTTTTTCAATGATCTCCTTCTGCTCGACTGTAATTTTCTTT